>NW_019028993.1:600000-828589 GCF_002105155.1 Lobosporangium transversale
TCACTGTCCTCTCGCGAGGCTTTTTGCTTGAGCTTATTTCGGCTCCCCACTGCTCTATCGCATACAAGTACTTTTATCAAAGCCTCCTATCTAACTATCCTCTTGTTAGTTTATTGCGTGGATTTTAAATAGCCCCAAGAAGTCCCAAAGGAGCCTAGAAGACACAGAAGACGAAGATTTAGAAAGTGAGTTTATTCCATTCATAGTTTTGATGATTCTTGAGAAAATTTATTTATTCCATACTCACGTCAGTCTCGCTATTCTTATATGCTCAAAGAGCACCTTACGAAGCGCTGTCGTTCCTTGAAGCGATATATTGCAGTCGATGGCGAACTCGTAGTTTTACCCCAACATATACTGAATTTGAGCGAAAATAACAAGTGTGCACCAGAACCTCGCGCCGAGTTCCAATCGCTTTTGATGGTGCAGGCTGGGAATCGAATTACTTCAATGGATCTTGGTCAGAACCCAATATTCTTTGCGAGAGGCTATCAAGGTCGCGAGTTTTTTTATGTCTGAATAGATGATGAAGCTATGGAATGAACTCGAGAACAGTGAGTCGTCTGTCAAGAAATGTTTACGGTCCAATGGGCGTCGGCAAATCATACATTTCATGGTTCCTTGCGGCCAAGGCATATGCACATGGTTGGCCAGTGCTTTATATTGCGGATGCTAATCAACTTAACAATTGTGACACTAATACTGACGCATCACGACTGATCTGTCAACTCTTCTTATCCAACAACAAAGATACTTTGACAGCCTCAGAGCTCGAGGAAATGGTCGAAATTGAAACATCGGAAAATCTTTTTGTGAGTAGCGCCAGCAGTATCTTGGGTGACCTACTCCAGTCAAGAAGTCAGAAGGCATTATTTGTCGTGGATGAGCATGGTGCATTATTTCCAGAAAAATAGTAAGTCTGCGCCCGACAGGTTCCCAGTTTTATGGCCTCTAAAGACTTTCAACTCTTGGAACAATTCAAATAATGCGAGAGTAGTGTTTAGCAGTACGGTAAGATTTGCAAAGCTCATTCTCAGAGACGCACCACACTATGTCGAGTATGTTGGTCCACTGTCGCCTGATATTTTCAATAAGCTACTGGATGTGATCATAAATAAGGTCCACCCAACAGCCCGCCAACAATTGAATGAGCTACGAGGCGAGATTCAAAAAGCCACCGGATGTGTGCCACGGGAATTCAATATTTTTTTTTGGCGACGACATTGAAGGCATTGAGCTCGCGGCTAATGGGATTAAGCAACGACTAAAGGATTATGAGGAGGATCGCAAAGAACAATTCTTGGAGACTTTGAAGAACTGTTATAGTAAAATTGAACCGATATTCCAACCAATTACTCGTCAAGCTCTAGGAAATAAAATCGGCAAAGGCACTGTTAAGGATCTTCTTCGCTCTCAACAGGGATATCTTGACGGCATCTGATCTGGAAAGTCTCCTCGACGCTTCTGAAGTTATAGATTGCTCAATTGCGGCTGGTCGCGCATTATTCGACCTATTCAAACAGAAGGAGCGCAAAACACTATTCATTATCGACGAACATGGAAAGTTATTCCAAAAAGAGCCGTACGTGCCAGATAAATACCTGTTCTTGAACCATCTAAAGGATCTCACTCGATGGGAAGCTGAATCCAAAGGATCTAGAGCGATATTTACAGGAACAGCCCATGCCAAATATGAATTGGAGATTATGCCAGGCAGTCTTCGAAATACCTTATTGTACTTTGTTGGCCCACTATCCGAGACAGTGTTTTCAAAATGGTTGGAGGTCCACCTGAACCAACCCGATATTGTCCAGGATATAATGAGGATTACAAACCGTGTGCCACGAGAGTTTATGTTCCTCATCCGGTCAATTGAGGAAAGACCACTCACAAGAAATAGCATTGATTCGTATGTAACTGAGAGAACAGGCGAGTTTCACACTGTAGTTTGGACGTACTACAGATCTTGCAGCGATGAATCGAAGAAGAAGTTCGCTAAAAGCCTTGCAACAGTCTTCCTTGGCAACAACTCGCAGAGTAGTGATTTTGAATGGGATTTCCGTGACCTAGGGCTTATCTATCGTCTCAACAAGAACCGCGGAGCCATAAACTATGTCTTGTGCCTCCCAGCGCAGAAAGCACTCTTTCAGGCGTTTACAAATATGCCTCATCATGAGCATATCCTGAGGGGAGTTATTCTTGGAGAGATGAGTGGAGATGATTTCGAGTTGGCACTGCTAGTCCGGCTTTTGACTTTAACCAAGCCAATCGTTCTCAAAGCAACAAACCTTATCGGCGTGAATCCAACGGAGATTATAGTGGACTTTAAGGATCATGGGACAATCCATCAAGGCATGACTTCTCTTGGACGTGGCTATGGACATGTACTGAGCCATTGTCATTCGACTTATCCTCGCTTTGATTTCATACTCGACACAATGTTTATCCAGGTGTCCATAAGTAATTTCCAAGAACACGAGAAGAAACAAATTAAGCAAATCCAGAACGCTTTTGATAAGAGAGGTCCCGACGGCAGAAATCAGATTGAAAGCTATTTGGACGAAGTATTTGGAGGTAATCATTCCGCCATAATTGACGATGGGCATTTTGTTGTCAAAAAGGATGGAGAGCCAGTAACTGGATTTAAAATAGTTTACATGCGTGGTTCCCCTGGTGCAGCAAACCACACTGGATTAATCAAGGATTACAAAGATCTTCTTCATGTCAGCTTCGACGAGCTCAAAGAGAAACTTTTTAAAAATATCCCAACTTAGAATTTTCGTCACAGTATACAGTAATACATAATATATATAGTTCTTAATCCTATAAAAAGGCTTGTCATAGAAATTTAATAACACGCTAAAATATTAACTGGGGCGACTTTGGATTTCATCTCTATAAAAGAATTTGAAAAGTCGCCCCCATGGTCCGTGCGCGCCACAGAGAAGGTCCTCACTCACTTGCTAAGGCGATTGTTCGATGCCTGTTGGTTTTCCAAATCCCCCTTGATTTAATCGTATCTAGCGGAATTGATTAGCCCTGAATAGGTGCTGCCATCCAGAGAGACAACTTCGAATGGACAGGATGTTCAAACCAATAAAACTTGACTGAAAGTCTGCTAATCCTCAAGCCATGAGGCAAATAATGCCTCTGAACGCTTCAATAGGATTATGGCGAGCTTTTGGGGTGCAGAAAAGACAAGATTGTTACTTTTGAGCAATGAAGGATATAGGATTTGTTCCTTGGAGGCACACCTTTTTGAAACCACGCTTGTTGCTAGTAAAAACATGGTTCCCGTTTTCCGCATACTTTCAGCGCTTCCACAATCCAAGGGCTGTGATATAGCCATTAATTGCTACATGTTTGTCGAAGTATTGACACATCCCTTGCAAAAGTTCAGATGTATGCTTAGAATATTGTTTAAGGGACGTAGAGTAGTCAATAGCATGTGGCAGTGTTCAGGTGTTCATACAGTATCAGATGGGTTCACTAGGCTCGTCACCAGCCTGAGGACGAAGTTCATGTGCACATGCACGTGCTGGAAGGCAGATGTGGCTTGCTCTTCTCTCACAGGCTGGGACTTGACATTTTGGCTTAAAAAAATTTCTAAGTCGAAAACACCGCAGGGAAAGGCTCTTTTTTTTTTTTTAAGCAAAGTTTGCAGATCACAAGAAAATGGCCTACATGTGAAGCATGCTATTGTTTTTCTTGCTCTCATTCACAACCTCATTTATTCATTACGAAATTTACCTCCCATCATTCTCATCTTAAAAAAAAAAAAGCTCCCTGTGGTGTAAATGACTTGGAAATAAAAAAAAAATAAAAAAAAAGAGCCTTTCCTGTGGTGTGTTCAACTTAGAAATTTTTTAGACCTCCAGCCAAAATGTCACGTTTGGTCCCAGAGAAGTGTCTGCAGGAGCATGCCACGTTTGCCTTTCGGCGCGTGCATGTGCACATGAACTTCGCCCTCAGGCTTGCACAAAACCAATATTATTGAGTCCATTCTTAACGTCCAAATGCCAAGTTTTTTCTTTATTACTCTCAAGCAATGAACTAGACTTTATGGGGCAACTAATATAATTGCTGGGATATCTACTTGATCATCCTCCTCTTTTTCTTCATTGCCATCTTTTCTTTCTTTGCTGTCATTCTCCCCATCCTTCCTAAAGTTTGACGCGTCAAGGGTTTTCTCTAAAGCATAATTTTGCTTAGATATCACCAAGAAAGCACTGATACAAAAAATTATTGTTCGCGTCTGAACACTTACAATATCAGTAACAGCTTCTTGTTCTTGGAATGAGGTATTAGACATGCTCATAGTGGGATGAATGTAAGGTGAAGAGTGGATGTGCACACTTTCGATTGTGTGGTGAAAACAAGAGAGTTAAAGAGATGAATAGTGTTTGTGTATTTAAATAATACATGTTATGTCACACTTGGGGGCCAATTTAATCTTTAATCGCATGGCGTCTTGTGCAACAATTTCTCACACACAGCATAGCCCAACCTTGAAATAAAGGAACAAGTTTATCAATTGTCGCTCCTTTCTTTAACTTGCTTCACTTCATTTTTGCACTCTCCTCTTCCTTTTCTTCCTTTATCCTCTTTTCACTTTTTTCTTATTTCCCCCCAGTTTTGCTCCCTTCACATATCTTCTCCTCTTCCTTTTTCATTTATTCCAAGCCTTCATTCATTGCCTTTCCTTTCCTTTCCTTTCCTTTCCTTTCCTTTCCTTTCCTTTTTTTTTTTTTTTTTCTTTTTTTCTTTTTTTCTTTTCCTCCATCTTCATCTCCACAGCTTACATTGTCACAATTTTGAACCATCCTGCTACTGACTTACCATACTTAACAATTTGATCAAACTTTTCCTGTTTTCTGTCCTCCGTCCATTTACACCCTTGTTTTTAAACAGTTTTGAAATCACAATGGGAAGCGGAACAACAACACCAAATGGTCCATCTAGACGTGGTTCGATTGAAAGAGAAAGAGAGGTTGAGAAAGAGCCAACCAACCTAAAGATCTATTGTATTGTTAATGGAGAAGCAACGTCTTTTCCTGTAAATATTCTTTCCAATCTTTCGGTCGGTGAACTCAAGCAAGCCATCTATTCGCCTGCTAGATTTGGTGATATCCCACCGGAGAAGCTCACTCTCAAGCTCATCCCCGGCGGCACAACGAAGAAAGGATTGGAAACATTATCCGAAGAATCGCTTGTAGTGCTCGATGAACTTGAAGAACTCAGCACTTATTTTCCAAAAGGTGCAGCAAAAGGTCGCATTCACATCATTGTCAAGCTGCCGCCGCCAGGTATGTATTTAGCTCTTGATGGACTGATGGTTATATTTTCAATTGAGGAAGCTTATTTTCTGTCTCAGCACGGTCACGTGTATCCCTCGCTTTTTTATGTTGTTGAGATGTTTCTCGGCAACACTATTTAACTGGGGGCGACTTTGGATTTCATCTCTATAAAAGAATTTGAAAAGTCGCCCCTCCATGTTCCGTGCACATCCTCAGACTCCCACTGTTATTTTTGTCCTTTCACAACGCTGTTGTTTTTTTTTTTTTTGTTTGTGGTTTAGGTTCATTTACATCCATCAGCTACAGGTGCTGATTTGATTAAATGATAATAGGACTTTTTTCAGCGCTATTCTATTCTTATTTGGTTCTCGACGGGCTGGTTGTTGATATTTTCCACTGATGTAGCTTATTTTCATTCTCAACGTGGTCATATAATAATCGTCTGACTGTTTGTTGTCCATGTGAATATTTAGCAATTTCAAAAAGAAATCGAGAAGATGATGTTGATTTAGACGGTAAGTTTGCTATGCTGCATCGATGACCATTGATCTCACGAACCTTGAAGCATTATTGTTTTTCGTATCGCTCACTCGTCTTACTTTTAAAATACACAGGAGAAAGTCGTACAAAACGTCGTCGTTCGTCAGAATTTTGGTCATACTATACTCACCATTACGGCATCCGAGTGCCGTTGCCCAACTTCCTAATAGGCATGCTTGGGGACAATAGCAAAGGTGTAGAACCACGCTCTGCTTTCTCGCAGTTCAGAAACGTAAAAGTGGGAGATCAAATCAGGGTAAAAAGTCTCGGCCAGTCACCCAAGTTCTTTGCGGAAGACTATCAAGGTCACGAGCTTATTGTGACTGAGCAGATGATGGAGCTATGGGAGTTACTTGGTGGGGATTCTGAATGGTCGATTAAAAGATGCCTGTCTGGCCCCATGGGAGTCGGGAAATCATATATCGCTTGGTTTCTAGCTGCTAAGGCATATGCTCATGGGTGGCCAGTCCTCTATATCCCCGACGCCAGGTTTCTTCAGTGGTGTGTATCAGAGGAAGATGCAGCGACCATTATATGTCAGATCTTTATAACTTTCAACAAAGACATTCTAACAGGGGAAGAGCTTGCAAAAATGGTTAATTTTCAGGATACAACAAAACCTCTTGTGGTTTCAACTGCTAGATACATTTTACGCAATCTACTCCAACAAAGAGAACAGAAAACTCTTTTTGTTATTGATGAGCTTGGAGCCTTGTTTCCACATGGTACAGAGTCAGCAACAATGAAGTTTGATTTGTTACATTGTTTGAACTCCTTTAATTCATGGGGGTCACACTATGCTGGAGCGCGTGTAGTATACACAGGGACGCATGGGAGGTTTGAGAGGACTATTCTCAGAGACGCATCACATTATTTCGAGTTTGTTGGTCCACTGTCACCCATTACTTTCGATAAGTTACTGAGTGTGATCATAGGTACGTTCAGGCCAACAGTCCGCCAACATTTGGACAAGCTACGAGACGAGATTCAAAGAGCCACCGGACGTATACCACGGGAGCTTAATAAATTTTTTGGCAAAGACTTTCGAGAGATTGAGTTCACAGCTGATGAAATCGAGCGAAGACTAAAAACCTATGAGGAAACTCGTCAGTCAGAGCTCTCTGGGACCTTGAAGGCCTATTACTTAGGACTTGATCCGATGTCTAAAACAGATATCCGTAGAGCTCTAGCCGATGTGTTTCTGCGAGACAACCAGCACCTAGACGCGGTATTTGATTGCAAATTCCTCGATTTTGGAATAGTATATCAGTATGAGGATCCGGACAAGGCCAGTCTTTTAATTTTAAAGCGCCCAATTACACCAGCATCCGAGGCGGCGCTTTTCGAACTATACAAGTCATGCCCACTCCCCGACGTATACAAAGATGCTATAAAGGGGGGTGCCTTAAATCATGCCCAATTTTCCGATGCTTTCTTCCAGTCGCTTATCAAAAGTACCGACATAGTTTTCAAGTCAACTAATCTTGCTGGAAAGGAGGAACAAATTTTAGAGCTGAGAGTCGATGGCTATCAGTATCTTCAAACCCCACCTAGAAAACTCGGCGACGAGGGCAAGAATATACTGATACATGGATGCGAACTAGCTCCATTCGATTTTATACTTGGCTACACTTTTATTCAAATTTCGATCTCTAATTTTCAAAAACACAACGATGGCTCTGCAAACGTTGATTTGGCATTTACAAGTCGGGAACATTCTGGTAAAAGAAATCAAATCGAGTATTTCCTAGACCACACATACGGCGGAACTCACAAAGCAGAAATGGAGAAAACAGAGCTTGCCGACAAGCCCAACTTGTATAAAAGGAACTTTAAAGTAACGAGAAACGGTGTGATGTGTCCGGACTTTAGGATTGTGTATATTCGCGGGAAGAATGACTTTTGCGAAGGTAAAGAAATACATGGGCCGGCCAATCACACGGGTAAAGTCCTGGAGTATCCCCAGATAAGACATGTTTGTTGGGACGAAGTTAAAAAGAGCTTGTTTGATAGCTCCAGCTGATCCACCTTAATATTTTAGTAAAAACACGACGACTAAACATTTCAATAAATTAATGCATCAACCTCTTTGTCAAAGTTCCATGTTAGTTGATAAAATCCATGCATGTAACATACGAGCTGCTTCCCCAGATTATTCAAATACAATGCCGATAACTTTTTTTTAGAGTCTTCGTCATAAGAAGCATACGATAAAATCTTGAAGAATCGCTCGTGGGTGATCAATTACTCTTCTCCTTTCTTGGATTCACTCTCGCGTTGTGCACTTCAGCCTCTGTCAAGTTCAGGTCAGAGAGAGGATTTTATGCGTGAAATTTAATTTTAAAAACTATATGATGAATGGAATGACTTTGTCTTCAGTCTGTCAGAGTCTGGATGAGAAAAGGGGACCCAGGCACCGTCGGTCCACCCAGGCGTCCGGTCAGCCATATATTCAAATTGTCCTATTCACAGTGGAGGATCTTAGTTTACCCAGCAAGGAACTGAGCGCGAATTGTGTAGCGGCCCACTTCCAGACTACATGAGAGAATTCCGTCACTGCGACAAGATAATGGGCATTAGGATAAAGCAGATAGAGCTTACGAATTCTATAAAGAAGGGATTCAGGTACTGCTTATCCATGGTCAGGTTTGCGTTTCCTTGTCTCTGAAACCATACCAGAGAGAAGAAGACTAGATTATTTGTTAGATTTAGCAACCGAGAGAGCCAAGTCTCTACATTTTTGGGAGCCTTGGTATTATGGTCTGAATACAAAGATTACCCGACCAGGAGTATAGCCGGGGGCGACTTTGGATTTCATCTCTATAAAAGAATTTGAAAAGTCGCCCCCATGGTCCGTGCGCGCCACAGAGAAGGTCCTCACTCACTTGCTAAGGCGATTGTTCGATGCCTGTTGGTTTTCCAAATCCCCCTTGATTTAATCGTATCTAGCGGAATTGATTAGCCCTGAATAGGTGCTGCCATCCAGAGAGACAACTTCGAATGGACAGGATGTTCAAACCAATAAAACTTGACTGAAAGTCTGCTAATCCTCAAGCCATGAGGCAAATAATGCCTCTGAACGCCTCAATGGGACTATGGGGCGCTTTTAGGGCGCAGAAAAGACAAGATTGTCTCTTTTGAGCAATGAAGGATATAGGATCTGTTCTTTGGAGCAAACTTTTTGAAAGCACGCTTGTTGCTAGTAAAAACACAAATGGTTCCCGTTTTCCGCATACTTTCAGCGCTTCCACAATCCAAGGGCTGTGATGTAGCCATTAAATGTTACATGTTTGTCGAAGTATTGACACATCCCTTGCAAAAGTCCAGATGTATGCTAAGAATATTGTTTAAGGGACGTAGAGTAGTCAATGACATGTGGTAGTGTTCAGGTGTTTATACAGTATCATATGGAGTCCGAACAGTCGCCAATGAGCTTTTTTTTTTTTATTCGAAAAAAAAAAAAAAAAAAAAAAAAAAAAATATCAATTGTGGCGGGAAAGAGTGGTTTTGAACACGACTATTTTGTCTTTCATGTGGTCCAAAAAGAGACAAATAAGGTCAAAGACAATCAACCCATAAAAATATACTATCATTATCATCATCATTATTATTATTATTATTATTATTATTATTATTTAGAATATTTAGAAGGAGAAGAAATAAGCTGAGAAAGGGAGTCAAGGAAGAATTTCGGACATTGAAGCAATTTGCATGCTTATTTTTCCTATCAATTCACTCTCTCTTTGTCTTTGTCTTCAATGGATAAGACTACCTCCTTTTTTTTTTTTTTTTTTTTTTGATGCAAGGTCAAGCGTTGACGATGGCTTTTTTTTTTTTTTTTTTTTTTCCCCCTACTGAAATGAAGTGGTCCTGATGTTTGTTATCTATTTGCTCTCATTGTTCGATTCCACGTGTCTCTTACACTACCAAATACGGCCCATGGTTGCGGAGTAACAAGGAGTAGCCATTTTTGGTGCTTTGGTGGAGAAATAAAATAAAACCGTTCCATCCGATTTCTTCCATTGCCACAAAAATAGAATCCAGAGTCTACAAGTCTATAGTCCATCGCCCATAGTTCATAATCTATAGTCTGTGGCCTAGAAGTCTTTAGCATCCTTAACCGAAATCAAAAATAACACGCCTTCGCGAGTCATCGTTTTTTTTTTTCCCCTTAACACCCCTGCATTAGTCATAGCCTACTTCTATGGACCCATTGACGTTATTGACATGTGTCGATCAAGCCTTGAAACTGAAAACACGCACATTATTAGCACTTCACCCAATGTTGCTTCCTTTCTGTTATTCAAAATTAGCACGTTGACTATGACAAATGCACTAAAAATGGTAACACCCGATGTGATGAAGATCCTTGCCAAATCGGCTGCATATGTTTTGACTATATGAGTTAGTACATCTTCTTGCTGTTGCTCTTGCTGCTCCGCCTTAGTACCCTCTGCAGCAGGCAACCAAATCTCAACGATGGCCTCCAATGAAGGCCTGATCATTCTAGCAACTCGAGCCTGCTCAAGCAACCGATTGGCCTCAACACGAAGCTGTTTCACCACCCGGAACTCTTCACGAAGTGTAGTATTGCTCCATGATTCTGGAGCTTCTAACTAGCCAACACGGAACACACTAGGTTGAGGATTGGTAAAACGACCACGATAATGCTCATAGACTTCTTCAGCAAAATAGGGTGCTAGTGGAGCAATGCTTTTTATGAAAGCAGTCAAGGTCTTTTTTTTTTAAAAAAAAAAAAAAAAAAAAAAAAAAAAAAAAAACAGATTGAGTATTTCAGTTCATTACAGCCACAAGAAACAAAAACTGTTTGAAAACGGCAGTAGGCTAATAACTTACATGGAAGAGCACTGCCTGAACTGCACGGCGCTTCAAACTGTTTTCCACCTCTGAGTACAAAGTATCTTTGACGATGTCCAAATAAAAAGATGAAAGGATTGTGCTACTAAAGGACTGCAGCTGACCATACACTACAAGGTCAATTAACAAAATAAAAACTACATGTCAGGCCCTGCGAACTATTCAATACATTGTAATTTTATTTTTATAAAAAAAAATAAAATAAAAAAAATAAGAACTCTCTCTCTCTGCTTCTCTTACCTTTGTTGAACATGTACTCATCATAACCAGCATTAACGTTCTTACAGAAATGATAGACCTCCGAAAGCATGAACTTGTCAAGACGACTCAGATCCTCATAGCCTACAGCCTCCGATTCGTTGAAACCATTAAGGTTACCAAGCATAAACCGAGCTGTGGACCGGAACTTGCGCACAGCTCCAGCAACTTGGTTCAAAATGGATTTTTCTATGGCGATACTCCTTGTATATTCAGATGAGGCTACCCACAAGCGCAGTAGATCTGTTCCGGACTGATTGTTGATATTTTCAGCTGATGAAGCTTGGTTTATATCTTAAACGGCCATGTGCATAATATCACCATTTGGTTTGTGCCCTGATAACTCAACGTTCTTTCTAACTATTCGCTTTTGACACTTAGCTCAGAAAAGAAAACAAGATGGAGATTCTGGTGAGTGCTTTTGGCCGAG
This sequence comes from Lobosporangium transversale, assembly GCF_002105155.1. Lineage (NCBI taxonomy): Eukaryota > Fungi > Mortierellomycota > Mortierellomycetes > Mortierellales > Mortierellaceae > Lobosporangium > Lobosporangium transversale. The sequence continues at coordinate 611,404 of NW_019028993.1, forward strand.
AACCTGGTTATTGATCAATTCAGAGTGATGTGCAATAAATCAAAAATATTGACTTTGATCACTCTATCTCCTTTATCAGAGTCACCCTCTAAAAAAGCTCGTCCAAGCATGAATAGAGATGCTCTTATGGACGCGATTACAGAAGCAGGGCTTGTAACGAAAGGGATAGTGGATGGTTACGGTTACCCTACCATCTCGCCTCTCAACTCCAAAGAGAGGGTCAAGGTGCTTTCGTACATGGGGGAGGCACCAGTAGATGATTGTTACCACAGCATTATTAGCGTGGCTCGCGAGCTCCAAAATTCTGGTGGTATCAAGGATTCCAAAATATTGACTGCCCCTGAGGGTCGTATCTTCCCTGTTGCCGGAACAAGGCATCTTTATATCAGAGATGAATATAAAAAGCTTTATGACCATATTACAACCTTAATCAAGACTCCTCGTACAATATGGCGCAAGAACCGATACTTTGTCACTGGAGCGCCTGGAATTGGGAAGTCAGCCTTTTTGGTCTATTTTGCCATCCGCCACCTTGCGGAACACGATGAGGAAAATCCACCGATTATTATTTTCCAAGGGAAGATTAGCTCCAAATGTTATGTTTATGGAGGAACAACTTGCCAACGTTATGGGAATATATAAACATTCCGAGATCGCCTTGCTCGGCCTAAAACGTGGTACTTAGTTGATAGTGGTAAGAATCCTGAACCAGATCAAGCCAGGACGATATTTGCGGCATCACCAAAAACTCTCAATGAGCAGTACGGTGAATTCAACAAGGAAACTACACCATATAGCTACTATCACATGTCACTCTGGAGTTTGGACGAGCTTAAGGAATGTAGAGCCATTGTAGAGGATTATCATCCAATGGATGAAGGATTTTTGGAGGAACTTTTTTACCAGTTGGGGGGAGTGCCAAGACAGGTCCTACAGGTTCCAGTCGATGTACTATCTGAAAAGCAAAAAGATATTGACCACGCTAGAAAGGCTGCGCTTCAGTGTGTCAATGATGCCATTGGCGTACTCCAGTCCCCAAGAGATCTTTCAGACCTCTTTAGAGTAGGAGATAAAGCGGGTGGTCATTTACTCCATAGAGTCCCCACTTCTGACCACCTCGACTTCCACCTGGTATGGACATCTCCTTATGTTCGATCAAGGATCATCATGGAATTAGATCAGATTCGGATCGACGAGTTGAAGCGATTTGTCAAAGTTGGCAGTGAAAGAGATAAAGGACCTTCGTTTGAACTCTATGTTCACTATTTAATTCGATGTGGTGGACCTACAGTCAGACGAAACAGGATTCCTTGATCTTCCGAGGGACTCGGAAGTATTATTTACCAGGACTACAGCAGATTTTTCAACATTCTCCAAAACAACAGACAAGTTGTTTCTACCATCTATACCCAACTTTCCGTGCATTGATTTTGTATTGGGACCCAACAAGCTATTTCAGGTCACAGTATCAGAGAAACATCCGATCAAGCAAGCACCGTTCAAGGAGATAATTGATTATTTTACCAGGCCCTGCTCGAAGGAAAACTAATCAAAGTCGAAGGGAAGTGATGATACTATTTTTCCCTATTTTGTGGCACCAGGATACAAATATGATAATTTTAAGGTTCAGAAGTTTGTTATTAACGATAGTCAGGATGCCAAGGCAATACCTGGATACTTGAAACATGTAAGACAGCGTGTCATAAAAATCGACATCGATGCTGCATATTCAGGCGGTACGAACCTGAAGAATTAAATCGAATACCAATCAAGTGGATGAAAATTTGTCTTATAAAAGAAAGCATTCACATCCACTCTCTGAACTTATAACAAAAACGGAAATAAATATCAGTTCGCATCCCATGATAAATGCTGTCGTACAATCAAGCCGACTTTTCTTTTGCCACATGTGTAAACTTAAAAAAAAAGGGTCCTACTTACAGCAATGCTATTTTGCTATCCAAACTTGTTTTCTTTTTTAATTTTCGCTCTTAATTTTATTTATGCCTGAATAAAGATACCTTTATTACACCCTTAGATCCTCTTAGAATACTACTTTGACTTTTGCACCATGACCTATTGAACTCGTCATCCGGCACGAAAGCTTTCGCCAGCTCATCTGCAATGGCTTTCGACTTCCCCATCACAGCTGCGAATCGCATGGAATAGCTTGTTAATACTTGCGGTTCAACTTCAGGACTTGTCGGAACGTCTTGTCAATCATGCTCTCAGCGATATCGCGGTTATCCATAGCCAACTCCGGCTTGACCCGGAAGTGCTCGTCTCCGACAGTCTTGCTGAGTGCTTTAAAAAGATCGGCCAGAGATGTTCGACTATTAACACGAATGATTTAATGAGGCCATGCATCATTTCAACACGTTGTGTCGATAGCATACCCGCTGTGAACGGCGACTTGATCCAAGGCCCTGCCCAGTAAGACTGCTGGTTGTAGAGACTTTTCAGATAAGAACCAACCTTTGGAATCTCTTTATTGTCGTCTAGTAACCTATTCCAGAGAACTTCGAACCTCTCTTTAGTTGAAGCCTCACACACTTCCTCGAATCGCGTCTTAAAGATTTGGAAGTCTTTACAAAGTACAGAGAGAAGTTGTTAGCGTATGTTTTTCTTTATGTGTCAAATACAGAGAACCACTCGAGTCTCTCTGAACACATCTGCGCATGCCGAATCCATTGCTGCATCGCCGTCCATCAATAAGACGGTTGGTTGAAGGCCTCCACTAGATATCTGAAGCTGCTAGAATATCCACTTATAATCCTCTGTGCTCTCAGTGCGTATCAAAGCACATGCAACAAGTCGAGTCTTGAAATGGGCATGGACAACAACAATACAATTGAGTGCCATCCCAAGCCTATTCGTCTGTAACGTGGTGTCGATCACCAAAGCATCTGATTATCGTCGATATCTGGTACTAGCACAAATACTTGGTACCACATCGTCTTCATCGCAAGCCGCCGCCTCAACACAAAGAGGCAAAGAAAGGACATGCAAACGCATTGCTCACATCGCTCGCTGCTACATATTATACATTACTCATATTAATACCGGTTTTCACGTTGCTAGCAATTATTATAAATAGTCAGCACCATCGTAGCAACGTTAGACTCCAGACAATAATACCCTCTGACTTCCCCCTAGACTGACATTTCAAGTTTACTTTAGGGAACCTAAAATAGCACTGGAAGGCCACCTTGAAGGTGAAAGCACGGGTTTGAGATTGACGCCTGAAGACTCCCAAGATAGGCCTTCAAAGCTTTGTAGTCCCAGGCCGTGATGTTACAAAATGTCTCCTAGAGGCTTTGAATGTGACTCTTTGTTGTTTTTTAACGCCAAGAACTTTTTTTATTTAAGAAAATCTAGGGATAGGTATGATAGGAGATTTTGGGTCGTTTTGGTGGTTTATGAAGCTGGTCACTTCCAGCTACAGATAGATGAGATAACTCTCTAACACAATAAAAGAACAGCACACTACTCAAGGACTGAACGAAAACAGTCAGTACTCAAATGGCTCTTGTGTAAAAGAAGGAACAAGGGGCCAGATTTTCTTGAGCTGTTGTTCGTTAAATAGTTGGTGGCGAACCCGCTCCACGTGACTAAAACTAAAACCAACATTATCAGATCAATAAATGGGGTTCTTTGAATAGATCAAGTTCCACCACCAGCATCAGAAATACTCATATCCCATACCAAGTCGTGATGATGCTGTTAAGTATCGATGAAATTCAGGCCCAGCAAAGAGCTAAGAGCAAGCAATAGGCAGCTGCTCTGACATTGCCTTCGACGCTATTTGCTATTGGTTATACCGAAAAGCATATTAATGGAATCGTTCGTTATCCAAACACAAACAGCTTCTTTGTTACCTGCTGGGAGCTAGCGTTAAGCAGTAGAAGAAAAGCGCCCCCAGGCGCGCCAAGTCCTAAGAAGAGTGGTAGATAGGGTGGCAGCGGAGGAAGGGAGGAGAATGATCAGTTGGATATGCCGATTGTTCCTGGATTTTATTTTGAGATCAGTTGCTAACAATTGACATTTATTACTCCATGCAGTAGGCATCATTGCTTGATAATAAAGTAGAAACAATACATTCTCATTAAAGCTAACCTTTAAAGACATGGATTAAGAATGAAGTCGGCAGTATTATTGTTGCTAAAATGAGAGGAGCCTTGCGCAGTGACTCTGCAAAGATGCGGAGATAAAAATGTAGGATTTCTACAACGGCAACAGGTTCAATACTGCGTTCAAATGTCCCCCCATCTTTATTCACTTCAACAGAGCTTTAGAAATAGTCATAAACCAGAGCTATTACCCTTATTCACAATCATTCAGAAGCAAACAGAACTATGCCACTTCATGTACAGTCAGTCACCCATGTCTATCTTAATATACTTCATCCGTGCTGCCACACAAAAACAACAGGCTCATGAGCTCGTAGGTTATGAATATTGGTTACTTTTATTTCTTTTGTCCATTATCTTTTTCTAAAGGTTCATATAATGCCTAGATGTATGCTTTTTTTTTTTTTTTTTTTTTTTTTTTTTTTTTAAACAATCCTTAGAACGAAGAGCATTATCTTTCTTAACAAGGCAAAGATTTATTTTTAGTTTCAGCATTCGTATCAGGTGTAGAAATCCGCCATTTTGACCGCCAGTGGACTAGAGCTATTTCTTGTACAGCAAACATCATCTTTGAGGCTGATCTCGTTCTATAAATGGTATTCCCGCTTCTTTACCCTGGCTAGTAATAAGAGCGGGCTTTAGTGTTGGGTTGGGGTTGCGACTTTCCATGGACCAAGAGTGACTCTGATTGCCTCCTTCTCTGCGTTAGTTGGAGCAGCTATGAGATCAAAAAGAGGTGGTATGTGTTTGAGTAGGGGCAGATAATAGACAGAGACAAAGCGGTTGCAAGTCAAATGTTTAGCATGACTGAACAAACATGAACGCGTGATATGCGTAAAGACCTTACCTTCAACATTGGGAGTGAATATAATCAAGGCGGCAACGGTCATGGAAAGAGCAACGGTGATTGAGAACTTCATGATGTGGAGTGGATAGTGGAGGCCTGAGGAACTTTTTACAGTGTTGTGAGTTGTTTGAAGAAAATGAAAAAGAAAAGGCGTAAAAGAGTCTGATTTTATATTAAAAAAAAAAAAAACATTTGTATGGTGAAACACTTGACGCATCGAGCAACCGATAGTTATCCTCAAATCTAAAATGCTTTTTCCCTTTAGTTACGCATACTTTTACAGATCATTCCAGTTGTACCGGAGACATGAAACACTTACCAGGTCGAGAACAGATCGCGCGCCGATACAACAATGTATTAAGACTTTGGGATACGCAACCAGAACATACCCTATGACTAGAGTCCTTGTCAGAAAACCGCAAACGAATATATTTCCGATTTGAACTGAATGACTAAATTAAACTTGTTAAGAGTATTTTTTTAATGCTGCTGCCATAAGGGCTCATGCATTTGCTTTAAGGGACTCAATTAGGCCAAGCTATTTACCCATAGGGGGAATAAAGCCAGTGCAATGGCGTCTTGGCGTTGAATCCTTACCATATTGATAGTGAAATAACCATTGCTTACTTGTACATTCCATGAGGACGAGATTATAGAGCATGAAATCTATGGTTTTAGATTAGGTGTAGATCGTTTCTGATTTATGAACCCATTTGGATCAGAGTCACTCCACAAATCTGTTGTTTGAGTTGAATTAATTTGGTTGAAAGTTAGAACATGAACCGACCTGGAATTACCAAGATTTGGAACGCGGGCTTGGGGCTCCGCCCAATCTAAAGCAATACCGAGTAGTCCTTCTCCATGATTAACACGGTTTTAAGAGCTCGCTCTATAGCTAAAACGATGACCAAAACCTAGCAAATTAAAAGAATCATACTTTAAGATGTAATTTCATCCAGTATATACTGCATACAAACGTAGGTAAGCTCCTCAGGTGACTGAAAAATATCGCTATATATCTGCGGATCATCCTGAGCACAATGGCTAGAAAACCATTTGGGCTTCTATACTAAAAGTGTTCAGCGAAGGCGTGTGTAGATAATGAATTGGCAATAAGACTATAAAGGATCCTGTCTAGTCTAGTAGATAAGTGAATTCATACATCTTATCACTGTCAGGTCAACATTTGTCGATTTATGAAAAAGACAATTTTTTTTTGTTCTTTGGGATGGTATTCGAGCTCTTGATCCCCAGCCCGCTACTGAGTCTCAGACATGAGTGTCGCTGGTGGTGGTGTCATAGTTCTATTGTTTGGCTCCAGTTATACTGAGTGCTTCCTCAAATAGAGGTGTATTGTATTGAATCAAAAAAAAAAAAAAAAAAAAAAAAATCAACTTTGACAGAGCGATGTTTCTTCTTTTTCTCATTGCATGACTCAAAAATGAAAGGAGTGACATCTTCGTATCCTTTAGCTCCATCTTCAGGAATTTTTCTCCCGACGCTGTTTTTCTAGGACATTGTATTCTCATCTTGAAATACATTTTAATTGTTGCATCCATGCTTTATACATAAAAGATAACAGGGTACTTGTATCATTGGATAAGCTGAACATTTAGGAGATACCAAGTATTCATATCTTAGCGAGTAGATCATGTAGCCTTTATTATAGAGACGAAGGATAGAAAAGAGTGTTTTACTCTATTAGGCCAATATGCATGTCTCCTCTGCATAAAACTGATCAGAGCTATCGATGCTGTCGTAAGAGCCATTTATAATAAAATGTGCAGCTTAACACTTAGGTGTACTCACTACATTTGCTGCAAATGAATCGATACCCCTTGACTCCTTCACTTTTAGCAATCAATGGCCTTGCTTCGGAATTAATTCTTTTTGCTTTCCTATCCAAAATACCGCTTTTTCAGTACTTTGGACTCATATGGCATAGGTACCATGGGCTTGACCTCATGGTTTATTCTTTGAGGCGCTGGACACTGGTTGGTACACCGACAGCTCCATATTGTTTTAAAAGCTTTCTGTTAGCTTTACTCAAACCAGATATACCTTGAATATTTTCATAATGAGTGCAAAGAGCTATCAGCTTTGCGATTCATTTCAAGCGGACAGGACATTAGTCACCCTTGCTCTTGGCAACCTGCCACGTCCGACCACAGCCGTCACTATACCCTGTTACTAGAAAGCGCCCTTCTTCGGAAGCATTCCATGCAAAGGCTTGGGCATAATCGCTTTTATTTGGAATAAAATCCAAACACAAGGCTGCCTCCGGATCCCACAACCATACAGTCGAGTCCAAACTACTTGAAGCAATGTACTAGCCTGAGCTAGGATAAGTTACGGCGGCTATATTCCTGATGTGCCCTTCAAACATATGCAATGCGGCTCCTGACTCTGTATCCACCATGTTGATTAGCTCTCCCAACTTCCAACAACCACCCGTTGGCTGAATGATGAAAATACTACCTCTTTTCGATCATCATCGAAGACTGATTCGGAACAAAGCTCACTCGTTTCTGAGCTCCGTATTAGTAATTTTTTCGGGTTTCCGATATATGCTTTCTTCTGATTGTCAGGCGAATAAACCAAAAAAAGGCGCAACCAGCCGTCCGGCCTCAACCTCATACAAGGGATCTGAGTGCGCTGTCCAGGCTCTAATTCAACCACCCTCATTATAAGAAGCAACCCGGCGACCACTAGATGAGGATATCGCATGATCTACACAACCACCATTGCCCTGCAGGATGCGTAAGGACTGCCCTGTTTGTATGCTCCACAGATTCGCGTCACCATTTACAAGACCATAGGCAATTTCATGGCCAATAGACGAAAGATCAAGGGTCCATATACTATCGGTCTGATTTTGGGGATGGGCGGCTCGGGCTGGTTCGGTGGCCCAGAAGTGCGCGGTTTTGCCACCATAGCCGCAGGGGACAGGCATCCCGTACCGCCGGCCATTCATTTGTTTTTTGGAGGGGTCTTGTGGCTTGTTGCAACGGCTGCTGGAATTTTTTTTGTGGTAGTCAAAGCGCTGAGAATAAAATGTTGAGATCCACCCCTGAATTCAATACAATAAATACAACAACGACAGGATATGGTCATGGATTCACAGATATAATAGGTCTTTGATCATCTGGTGCTATAAATACTAGTGATATCAAGTACTGTATCATCAGAGCAACGTATCTGAAGAAATTCCTTCTTTAAATTAGAAAAATGCAGCTTGTTAATAAACTTTATTTATGAGTTGTAAAGCCGTGTATAATCTATACAAGAGGTATGGCAATAGGATCGTATTGAAATGCTGTTTGAAACAGTGAAGGGTGACTCTTGCCACCACTACCAAAGGACCCCAAAGGAAGACTCTATCAAACACTTTGGTTTAAAAATATATCTAAATTAAGAATACCCTGCTAGAAAATAAAAAATAAAAAGCCCAGCAAGGACACAAAGCGGCGGGATTTAGTTTAAATACTCTGTTCGCCAATGATTTTTCACATAATTTACAACTTTGATCACTTTATAACTTTTTTTTTTTTTTATTTTATTTTATTTTCAGAAAAGAGAGAAAGGGAGACAAGTAAAGAGATAAGAAATCCTATGGGAATGTTATCGCCAGCCAAGTTGACGCTTATGCCTCTGTATTCATGTAGGATCAGAAAAACAAAATAAATAAAACCGTTAGATTAGTTTTATTTTATTTTTATTTATTTTTTTTTTAAAAAAAAAAAAAAAAAAAAAAAAAAAAAATTGTGAAGCTTTTTAACTTACCAAGGATATGCTTCTCCACAAGGGCTTCAACTGTAGGACGCTGAGTGATCTTTGTGTTGAGCAAATCTTCCAGCTGTGAGCGCTTCAGCTCCTCCTCTTTCCTCTGCAATGCGGGGGCCACATGAGAATCTATCCGGTTTTTTCAAAATAAAAAATAAATGTTATTACGCGACTTGTGATGGAGGAGCACAGACAACAAAAAAAACTAAAAAAAAAAAAAAAAAAATAAAAAAAAAAAAAAAAAAAAAAGAAAAGAAAAGAAAAAGCTCTGTCCTTTCTAAAAAGTGTCTTTTTTTTTTTTTTTTTTTTTTTTTTTCACACGCACACTCTTCTTGTAGTTGTGGTCTAGTTCATCGCTCATTCCAGTTGATAATGTTACTTTCAATGAATTGACAAAGCATTTTATAGATGTCTTCCTCTACAGCTCCTTCTTTCCTTTAAAGATAAAGTTAAATAATAAAGAAAAAAATAAAAATAGTTTCACGCTTGGATTGGAGAAAAGATAATAAATATCTTTACCTTTGAGGATGTTCTTTTCAACGAGCTCCTCCCGGTCAGGACGATGCTTCAAAAAGGTCTCGAGCTCCTCGGAAGCGCGTGTCTTGTCAGTGTTATCGGCTGTTTCAAGGACATAAAAATATTATCCAAAAAAGACAGGTTGTTTTTTTCAATCCCATCCAATGTGAAGTAGTCTATAAATGACGCGTAATATAAAACAAAAAGAGAGAGGAATATGAGTCTAATTGCATATATCGCGTTTGCAAAGGTTCAGGGTAGAAAAAAAAAAAAAAAAAAAAAAAAAAAAAGAACAAATGTAACAACAAAAATCACGTACAGATTGAAGGCATCCCGAAAGAAAAGAGCGAGAGAGCGAGAGAAAGAGAAAGAGAAATAGGGATCGGCAATGAGATAGTTTCCCGAATACGAGTCAACAATGAGATTCAACGAAGAAGAGTAAAATGGACAAGAGGACAGTTGGATATGTCGAGCAGTACAGCGAATCAAGAAGAAAAAGGTTTCGCAAAGTTAGTAAAGTGACTTTGGATTTCTGCACAAAATTATTTCTGTTTGGATGTTGCACATACCCATGGTCTAGTTGATGTTGTCTGTAGAGTTGTGAATGAGCAAAAGAGATGATGGAGTTGAAGAATGAGAGAGAAAGAAAGAAAGAGAAGAAAAAAAAGAGACTAAGGGGATAAAATACCCTCTGTCTTCTTCACTTACCCCTTTCAAAAAAAGGAGCCTAAAAAGGCTGAACATGTGCTGCAGACGAAGAGTTTATGTTTGTTCATGATGAATATATGAATATAAAACATGTATAACACGTAGAATGGGGTTAGGACTATGCATGTACATGTACAACAGTGCACAAATGCAAGACTGGGCATCTGACCAACGAAGGAGATTGGACAACTGCCTTTTCTGCATTTTTATTTCAGAGCAATCAATCAATCAATCAATCAATTGCAAAAAAGATGCGATGCTCAATATAAAAGTATATAAAGTACACTAACTAGGGTTTTTCCCCCTGCCTCCTTTTTTTGCCGATGTTTACGTTGATTAAAAATATTTTTATACTTCTTTCTTTAATCTTTCCTACCTTTTCAACTCCCTCATGCTCTTTTTTTTTTTTTTTAAGAAAAAAATTGGTCAGGTCACCTTTATGCTTAAGTAAAAATCATTTTCTTTCTGACGTTCAATCTTGACCCTAACGCCAACAATAGCTGTGGTCATGTAGTGTCCCTGTCCATGTGCCATCATCACGTTTTTTGACTATGACCGACCTTCTTTACTTGATCCTGATAAAATAGTCAGCAGAGGAAGGAGTGGACGAGTGCAAGAAGATCAGTCGCTCTTCTTCATCTGATTATCACACATTCTCTCTTGAATCATGTCTATCATCTTATAAAGACAATACGTCTAGAAAGGACTATTAACAAGAACAGACAAACGTGATTAAGCAAATTGGGCTTTTTTTTTTTTTTTTTTTTTTTTTTTAAAGAATGTACATTAAATCAAAATGTGAAGCAAATGAACAAACACAACTCTATGAAGGCAGATGATATAGTAGATACTACAATGAAGACTAGGTATGGAAGAAAATAAAATAAAGACATTTGTACGTTTGCATTTCTCTGCTTTTCTCTTTTTCTTTTCTTTTTTTTTTTTTTTTTTTTTTTTTCTACTTCTTCTTGGACGTCTTCTTTGCAATAGTCTCGTCGCCTACAAAGATACCCTTTTGGTTATAGGGCTCTGGTGGTCTCCATTTCCTGATTTTGAATGCAAACTCCTTGACTTTTTGAATATCATTTCCTTGCAACACAATCTTGTTCGGTAAAGGAGTCGAACATTGAATCCCCTCTGGGATATCCACCTCCACAGAATGCGAGTATCCCAACTTCATGGATAACTTTTCCTTGCTTCCTCCGGCTGCTTCTTTATTGTCTTCCACTGTTGCACGATAACCAACGCCTACCAAACGAATCGGGACTGTATAACCTTCTGAAACTCCTGTGATAGCGTTCGCAATCAATGCTCGTGTCGTCCCCCACATGGCCCTTTGTTCTTTGATTTCCGGATCCTGTACAGTGATACTCAATAGGGAATCTCCTTGTTCCTGTTCAAACTTCAAGTTTACATAGGGTTTAATGGGTAGGACATGTTCTCCCAATGGTCCCTTGATATGAAGTGTGGTCGAATGAAGATCTGCAGGAACACGAGGGTTGAGAATCGGAGTAGGGTCATGAGTCAAGACCACATCCGTGCCAAAAGGTAAAACCTGTTTGCCAATATGAGAGAGAATTGCAGGTGAAGTCGAGAACGAACGGCGGATCAGACCATTTGCAGTTGTTGTCGTTGTAATGAGGCTCTGACCCAGTCGTCTTGGGATCATGCTCGACATTATTGGACTCGTCTGTTGATGATAAAGTTTTTGAGCAAACAAAAAAAAAAAAAAAAAAAAAAAAGAGAGAGAGACAGAAAAAGGGTCTACGGTCGTTCGTTTATTGTCACCAAAAGGAACGTGGTGAATGTCCGAAAAAACTGATCTTTTTTTTGTTGTTGTTGTGCCCTTGTCCTTGTGGGAGACTCTTCCTCTGGTTGCTTATAAGGTCGGAAGACTGCTATTATTGCACGTGATATATAGTAAACAAAAAAAACCCCCGCCTCTCCTCCAACACTCCTCTCTCAAACATTCCGATTAGTTTGATTAGTGCATTCATTCTCCTTCTTTCTCTTTCTCTTCAAAATATTAAGGACATTAGAGGCAACCAAATCAACACCTTTGAACAAATAAACGTTTAAATATATATATATCCATCATGCCTCGCGCTCGCATTATCCGTGATATGAAAGCTAGAGCCACTGTGGCTTCAACAGAGGTCGTTCGTCAAGCTCTTCGTTACCTGACCCGCAACACCACTCTCCCTGCCAAGGTCCGCGCACAAGCACAGCTGCAACTCAACGCCTTCCCTCGTGATGCTCGTCCTACTGCTATTCATAACCGTTGTCTCGAAACTGGACGTGGTCGTGGTGTCCTCCGTGCTTTCCGTCTATGCAGATTCCAATTTCGTCTCAAGGCTTTGGAGGGTGAACTTCCTGGTGTGAAAAAGTCGACTTGGTAAAAAAAAAAAAAAAAAAAAAAAAAAAGGGAAAAGGACGCAGGAAAGATATCAATCGACTTTTTTGATGGACAAGGAAAGAGAGAAGGGAAACCATGTTGGAAGTATACGGAGTAAGAACAAGGAGGAGAAGCTATTCAAATGTATCGAATATACTCTTTTTTATGGATAACCGGAAATCAGAAACTGTCAAGAATCAGCGCGTCGTGTTTTTATTTTTTTATTTTTATTTTCCCTCCGCATCCATAATTCAATTTACAACAGGAAGCACCTTATCAAACAGCAGAGACAATACTGCTAGGACAACATCAACCCACCATTATCAACTTCAGATAGATTAGATCTGAGGGTATGAGTTCTCTTGGTATCACATTTGTACAAATATAACACCCATCAGTTCTTTTTATTTTGCCATTACATTTGGGAGATTTACAAAAGAAATGATTATGGTTCAGATACAAGCGCAAATTTTGTTAAAGAGTTATAGTTGGAAAGACACTATGTACAAATGCTTTTAAAAAGCTACAGCAATAAAAGAAAAAATGGTGGTAGGCAGTGAGAGGGTTTTCCTCTAATCCAAATCCATACCCATGATTTTATCCTCCAGTTCTTGGACATGGGAATCGTCGTTTGCAGAATCATGGGAGGCATAGCCATCGTCTTCCTTATCGTCATCAATCTCTGTAATGCGTGCCGTGAACTCTGGCGTATCATCATCCTCATAATCAAAAGATGAGCTCAAGAATGTTGGTGGAGGTCGACGGTACAAGACCAGCTCGTTACCTTGAACATCACTCAGTTCAGGAGTAGTATTATATCGATTCAACCATTGCTTACGAATCAGTGCATCAACCCCATCAGCAAGTGTCACGGTTTTGGGGCCCTCGTATCTAATCAAAGCGCCAAGGTCAGCTTGAGAGGGTTTGGGTGTTTGAGGTGTTGCATTGTCCCAGTTATCTTGGTCCATCATCATGGATGATTCCGATTGGTCATCCCGATAGGTGTTTGAATTAGAATACTGAGAAAACTGTCCATGGTTATCATCATCACTCGTACGATCTTTCTTGGTGGTGTTGGACTGGAGTTCATTCCGAGGTTCTGAGATGATCTCAAGTGGGCTGTCATCACCATCCCCACTGTCTCTGCTGCTGCTATTATCCATGGATCGATGGATCCGGCTTCGTTTATATGGCGAAGGTAATGAAGGTGCATGATCCATTACTGGTTTTAGCGTCCCATCTTCTAAAACATCAAAGATTTCGCGTAGTGAATCTGCGGACGAAAGAGAGTCTGCAGTACTCTCGCGGCGACGTTTGTGTTCTTTTTCGCCCAAATGAGATGATGACAACTCTTCTCCTGAAGAAAGGTCAACGATACGCACATCGTTACCTTGAGATCTTCTGGTATATTTTGGCAAAAGTGGGGGCCTACGAGGAGTAGAGGACAAAGGGTTTGACTCTTTTAATGTAGTTGGGGTCGAGGACAACCGGTCAGAGCTTGTTGTGATATTGTTTGGGATATTGTTATTAGTAAGGATAGTGGGATCTGTAGCAGTAGCAGAACGGCGAAGTTTCTTGATAGGATGAGGCCTCGGTAAGGTGGAAGACGGCTCATTCAATGAAGCATCGAGAGCGGCATAAAACTCTGGCTCAAAATGGAAAGATCGTTTTCTTCGTCCGGTATCCATGTTGTTGTGCTCAATGTGTGGTGGTGATTGTTGGCCTGGTTCCTGCTCATATGGCTGGTGAAAAGACTGAGGATAAACTGACTGCTTTTCTCTTTGAAGCAAGTCTTTTTGTGTAATCATGTGGTTATTGAAGGGGCTATACTTGTGTGATTGAAAGGGGTCTTGGATAGGTCTTTGTGCAAACATGGTAGCGTAGGCTGGCAAAGCAAAGAGACCGAGCAGTGTCACCAGCGACGGGTCGGAGAAGGAAGTGAAGGCGTTAGAAGAGTGGAAAAAGTTATGAACTGGCGTTGTTGTAAGTATAGTAGACCGAAGCAAAAGATGGTCGGTCTATTCAAGTGGGATTGTTAGTTAAAGAAATGAGGTGAATGAGGAAAGAGAAATTTTTTCCGTTGGTGTTCTGAATCCTTCTCAATTTATAGAAGCAAAATTATTGGGCGAATGTGCTGGAACGCGAGGGAATCTTTGAGAACGTGAGAACGACGGACGATGCTTGCCTGTGTGACTGCTCATGATTTACAAATCGGATATTGGCACTCCTAGTTCAGGATCACTGGTCTTTGACCAATTATCTTTCTGGGTTCCAAACACCCATGGATGAAATAAATCCTTTTGTAGGGTGCCATATTTTTTATTTTTATTTATTTTTTTTTTTTTTTCAAGACGATCAAGACGGGTATGATTCTTTCTAATGGTTGCTGCAGCTCCTTAACAACAATAATGCTTCACTCTATTTTACGATGATATCATAAATGTGAAATGCACAGAGTGAAGGTAAACAATGAAATTGGATTCGAAGGGGATAAATATAAGGCAGCTTACTCTCTAGGATTCAGTAAACCGAAGTATAGATGGCAATATTGAAATATCAAAGAAAAGAAGGAGTTTGACAAATAAGAAGCGATTTAAAAGTATAATAGCCTTGTAGAAATGAATAACTGACTGACTGTCAGCATGTAAAAGAGACGAAAATGCATGCATGCATGCATCTGGAAAGATGAAGCACTACTTTTGTTTCCTCACACGCGTGTGCCAAGTGACACGACCGCGTCTTTTTTTTTTTTTTACTACTCCATTCGTGCAAAATATGCGTGCAATCCTCTTAAACCAGTCATTTATTTGCATTGAATAATAACAATAATAAACCTTTTAGAAATATCTTCTTTCTTTTTTCACCATCTTTCTTCCTCATTTCATCTGTCCCTTGGCTTTTTTTTTTCTCTTTGATTCTCCTGATCCTTCTTATTCACCCTCAACGTAGGTCGACACACCCACACAGCACACAGGCTCGGCGGATTCACATGCATGTCTGGTCAGGGAGAAGACGCCCCAGGGCCACCACCCAGCTCTGCTTCAACCCTTCTAACCAGCACCAATGCATCTCTCCCAGCCAATACCGATCTCACATCGCATGCCAATGTCAACACTATTGTTCAAAATCAAAATCATGATACTATAGCCGCTCATGGCAATCGAAGGACGGGGACTATTGAACAGGATACTGCACAGACTCAAACTCTGACTCAGGCTTCTCAGGCGCAGGCTCAGGCACAGGCACGAGTAAAACCTCACGATACTAATCGAGCAGCAACGACGACTACAGCATCGACAGTACCTCCCATGGACAATCACTCTTCCCGTCACATTGCCTCATCCACTCCTCCAGTCTCCAATAGTGGCAATGTCAACAACAGCAACAGCAACAGCAATAGTAAACCTGGTAACACTGGGACTACACCAACTAGTACAGGTAGGACTCGTGGTCCACCAATGAGCCTCCCTCCTGGGGCTATAGCTCAGGCCCAGGCCCAGTTCCCGACAATGTTAACAACCCAATTACAGCTGCAAGTGAATACAAAGGCTCCCCCTACATCGTCACCTCCAACTCTCAACCTCGTTCCTGCGACACCGGGCCCTAGCACCTCCTCCAACAGTAACAATCCCAAAACCGGTACAGATCTGCCTACTTCCAATCCCTCCACGCTTTCCAAACATAAAGGTCTACCTGTTCTTCCTTATCTTGTCACGCCCAAGGAAGAAAAGAGTCATGCGGCCATCTTGGGATTGTGGGATTTTGATGAAAGTCATCAATCTAGTAAACCTACAAGCAAGGTCACAAAATCTAATAAAGGCCCGCCCAGTACTTCTGAAGCTTTTGACTCTTCCAGAGTCGTTACGTCAATGGGTGCTGAAGGCGGTCGAAAGGCTCTACTAGCGCTACAAAGTGTAGCAGCCGAAGGGGGTGAATACATCTCAAGCGGAGGTAAGATGAGGGGCCATAAGGTGAAAAAGAGAGTAGGACTATCATGTGTTATTATTGGCGAACCTTCTCTTCCTTCACACGCGATATTCCTGACCGACATTTTATTTTTTTTCTCTCTCTCGATAGGGCCTAGAAAAAAGGCATCTGCTCAACAGCTGACATCTAAATTTACGATCCTTCCACCACCATTATCATCAGCACTATCAGTCGCATCAGCACCAGTCTCTTTAAACAGAGATCGTGATGGAGATTCAAAGGAGACTGGAATGTCGCAAAATACGCAATTTGAGTCCATATCTTTGCCAGCAACACCTACTGCCACTGAAAGTCGTTCCTATTGTTTGCCTGAGAACGGTTTTTTCCTTGCAGTTTTGTCTATGTATTGGTCAAATCTCGTTGGACCCAGGATAGAGCAGGTAAATAAAGCCTTAATTATCGATTGAAGTCTTCAATAATTCAAGTACATCATGAGCCATTCTTATCAAACATCGCCCGCAAACAGAACTACAAGCAAATGAGCAAGCGACTAAAACAACTCAACGGGTATTCCTTTGTACTTTATGCTTTAACATCTGACTTTTTTTTTTTTTTTTTTTTTTTTTCTCATTTTTCTCCCGACTCTTATTCTTCCATCCAACTTTATCCTAAATGTGTTTGTGTTTATATGAACGATAACTGTCGTACAAACAACAACATAAAAAAGATATGGACCTCGCGGGTGGGTTGTCCTGACGAATCAACATTGAACCTGTTGGCTAAGCAAGTATTGAATGGTGAAGTAATGCGCACCACGGATACCATTGAACCAAAGATGGTTGTCCTACAGGAAGAAGGTATGTATATGTATTCCTAAATATGTACTGCTAATAGTGAGGGAGCCCAACTTGTCCGCTGTCCAAAAAAAAGTTAAAAGTTCAAATTTATTTATTTATTTTTATACATATATATATTAGGTTTGATCGCCATGTCGTATCTTTACACTGCCCACCCATCAATGGCTGACAATACTTCATATAGCTGCACTTTGGGATCAACTACAGGAACACTCGCAATGTCCACCAAATTCGTCCTCAGTTTTGTAGTGCCGCTTGTGTATCTGCAAAGTTTTTCTAGTTTCTTCGACATTATGACCGACCATGCTCCAATGCTCATTGAAATCCTTCGTGGCTTTCGATCAGGGCTTGTAAGCCATCTTTCTTTCATTTTATGTTATTTGTATGAGAGAAATAGAGAGCTTGAGCTGGCAAAGAATCATTGAGTAGAATAACTCATGTTGATGCATTCTCTTTTCTCATTATTTTCATCAATATAGCGATTAAATGTAGCACTGGAAATGTTTGCAGAAGATCATTTAGTACCATTTGTGGAGGATATTATGACGATGGAGGCTGCTGCAATGGCAATCGAAGGAGCCAAGGTAACTTACTCTCTTTATATATATTTTTGAGCTCTTCTCTACCTCATTTCAGCACATAATCAGCATATTCATTCTGGACTTCTTTTTTTTTTTTTAATGATACCAGGCGAGTCATATTGCATTAGGAAAAGAAGGCGATCAGGTGTTTGGACGTGAATTTATTAATCGGGCCATCACATCACATCTGCAGACAAACTCCTCCACGGTTGTTGTAGGGAATAATATTACAATCATGAATATGGTATGTTAGGATCGTGAGTAGATTTTTTTTTTTTTTTCCCCCTTTTCCCTCGTCCAAGCTCATAATAACTAAACTGAGGTTTGTTCTTTTATTTCTTGGTTTATATTATAGATGATCAATACCTTAGCACTTTTCCTTTCACCAGAAGATAGAGCTAAATCCTGTCATGCACGGAAACAACATCGCTACATACCGGACCTTTTCTTGCAGGGGATTTACACGCCTAGCATTGGGAAACCCACTCAATCGCATTCTGGAGCGGGCGTTGACCATGAAACAGGATTACCTAACCCTTATTCATCAACTCGAAGATCTGACCGGACAGGACGGCTCTATCATATTCTTTCTTCACCCTTTCCAACCACTATTGTTGATACTGTACGTTTCAAAGTAGAGCAAACAGAGCGATTCCCTAATTATGCACGTCTACGGTCCGATTATCGCAAAGATCAAGTGAAGACTATAGTGGATCGAACGATCAGTCGGGTGAATGCCTGGAATGCAGCATCTGCGTCTAATCAAGCTGGATACCTATATCAGGGATCCATGATCCCCCCCCAAAACTTTCAACGGAACAGCAATACTTCTGGTGGTGGCAGTGGTGGCGGGGGTGGTGGCAATGGTGGGGGCGGATCTGATTCAGGAGGATTCTGGGGTGGAGGTGGATCGAGACGAGAAAACAATTGGACTAGTATAGAATGGAGAGGACAGAAAGTCGTTAAGCCTGTCCAAACCTCTGCACCCATGGTGGAGAATTTGGTCCGTTGTGTTGTAGGCCTACCGATTGAGATGCGCGAGGGCTTTGTTAGGCAGTGGAGGAGGGGATTAGTGAAGAAAGCTTCAGCTCTTGTTAAATTTGTCAAGAAAGAAGGGTTGGTTTTCAAACTTGGTGTTTTCACCATTACTACTCTGCTGTATACATTATTTGCTCCCTTTTCCAGAGGCTGACCTCTTTTTATATTTATACATTATTCACACTAGTCTTGAGCTTGCCGAGCAATTGGAGCAGCAAAAGCGTCAGAAAAGCCGAGTATTACCAACAGATCATGATTCAGCCAATGCGGATGAAACGACTGCACGATTATCACTGCAAGCTATTTTTCAGCAGATGGGTATGGAGTCAAGTGATCTAAGTATTGTTCTTGGTACAGCAGAGAGATTGCTTCCATCTATCACCGAGTTTGTCAGCGTTCATTTAGGAGTCGAATGAGGAAAGAAAAAAACGAAACATTAGACAAAAGAATACATCAAGCTCAATGACCATCAACATTCTCATTTTATATCAAACTGCATTTTTTTTTTTTTTTTTTTTTACACTTTTTGTACACTCTTTTCCTCGGCACGATTTTTTTTTAATATCACTTAATTTTTTTTCCCTACTCCACTCTCACTTTCTTTCTTCCTCTTAATGAAAGATGTCCATTAAAGAAATAAACTGCGCATATCATACCAACAAAAATAGGCCCAATATATACTTTTGATTGTTTTTATTTTGTCATTTATTTATTGAGTCGGTTTCTCGGCTGTTGTTATGATTAATGATGTTGGTAACGGCGTTCAAGGTTCTGTTTTTCTGCGGCACCGAGGGCTTCGTTCGCAATGCCTTCAGCCTGCATGGTCTTATCACCGGTGAGGGAGCCGATCTTCTGTTGAGCTTGACCTTCGACTGTATGACCGATTCCATCGACATATTTCTTCTCATCCGCTTGACGTTGAGCATTCTCGGCTTGAGTCTTTTGAGCAGCTCCACTGGCGGCCAACTCTGGTTGTCCAAGGTTCTCACCAATCTTTTGTTTCCAACCACCGAGGGTGGCATTAACGGTGTTGCTAATACGTTCTGTCATGGTTTTTTTTAATGTTGTTCTTGTTGCTGTTGTTGAAGATGAAGTTTAAAGGGTTTTCTTTTTTAAGGTGTGTGTGTGTTCCTTTCTTTTTATACATTTTTTTTTTTTTAAAAGGTCAATGACATCAAAATTATCTAATCGACTTTTATACTTTTCAAAGGATCAAATAAGATTTATTTTGCGTGAATGCATTGGAAAACTCTCAAGCAGGCGCACAGACAAAGCATGACCCTCACGTCATTTGTGCTATAAAAAAATATAAAAAAAAAAAAAAAAAAAAAGCTTAACAGTCTTGAAAAGTAAGCAAAAAAGAGAACAATAAACAGACAGAGAGAGAGAGGGAGAGAGAGATAGAGAAAGAGGGAGTTATAGAATGAGTGAATGGGTGAGTGTTAAGTTAGAGGGATTCACCTTTATTAGACATCTATACATTCAGGTCGAATTAAATTAAATTAATCCCGTTACTTGCTTCCTTTTTTCTTTTCGGTCCATCATGTGAATCAATACAATAAAAAAAACTATTTTTTTTTTTCCCTTATATAGACGAAGTAGATGAAGACATTATTATCGGTTCATGTGGATTATGTTGAATCCTTGGAGGCATTAAATTAGGATTCATCTCTGGGTATTGACTTGACTTTCTTGGGGGAGAATCTTTAGTCGGAGAAGACGAGGAATGCAATGATGTCTCAGGTACGTGGTTGATAGGAATAGCAATCTCATGTGGACTACGCTCCTGAGATTTTAATACGTTCCCTTCTAACGTGCCTACACTTGTAGAAATCGATGTCGCTGTTTCTATTGCTGTTGTTGGCGAGACAGAGCTATTGTAGGAGCTGGAGTTGAAGTTTGGGTTGGAGTAAGGCCTATACATCCCTGCTGATATCATTGTCGACCCATTTCCGAACCGTGGTTCCGGTAGTGATAAGACACCCTTACTCGTATTGTCATCATCCTGTGGATACTGATGTTGATATTGATGTTGATGGTTGAACCTTAATTCAGCTTCGGGCGCAGATCCGGATTCGGGAACAATTTCAATCATGCAATCTCCTTTTGCTTCATTTGCTAAACGTTTAGCATCATCATCACCATCGTCATCATTATCCAGATTGCCCTTGACCTCTTCGACCTCATCTCTCAATGTTGTGACATAACCTGGGCAAGGATGGCTTGAAAATTGAAGTTTCTGTAGATCCGACTGAAATGATGGCACACTTGTACTTGAAGGCGTTACGTTCGTAGTGGCCAACAGAGGAGGCGGAGGAGCTGATGGTACTACCATTGTTGCTGTAGAATGGGGACTTGGAATAGGAGGGATAATGGGTGATGTAGAAGAGGATGATGGAGATGTTGGGTTATATGCTGGGTTATATGCTGGGTTATATGGTAAGGAAACAGGGTCTGGAATCGGAGGTTGAAGAGACCGGACTGGTTGTAATGGATAGTGATTGAGATGTTGCTGGGGTGGTGAGGGTGATGGCTCAAGTGTATGGGTGCTGTGAGTGGGTGGTAACGGACGAACTGAGAGTGCCACTGTCCCATCTGGCCGTCTTTCCGATGAAAACGTTCCCTGTGGCTCTTGAGCATGGATCAGATTAGTAGCATCCATCAGTTTCTGGGTCTGTCGATTTGTAACCTTTTTGTGGAAAAAGAGAAAGTAGATCAATAATCCGACCCCAGCCAGCGAACCAAAGACGATCCCAACTATCGTTCCAGCGCTTGACATCTCTGCAAAATATAAAAGTGATTCCTTTTTTTGCTTTGCTTTGCTTTGCTTTGCTTTGCTTTGCTTTTTTTTTTTTTTTTTTTGCTTTGGTCGTGTAAAATTATTCCAGCTGATCGTATTTTAAGGAAAGGCGTTAAATCTTCCGAAATCGAAAGTGACACATGCACACATTGGCTAACTGTAATGCTGTTTGTCGATTAGTTTGTAATTGCTGTTTATAAGGCTGATGCTAATTTCCCAACAATGTTATAAATGTACTCAAGTGGAAGAAAAATGATGAACAAGTAGGGGAAGGAGGTTCTTTGATTCTTTGACTGGGAAAGAAAAAAAGCTAGTGCATGAATAAACTCTAGATAGTTGGCGTATTAGCTCCTTTATATTTCTTTTTTCGATTTTACAGTTTGTTTCTGCCGTTGCGTTGTATTGCGGCGTTGCTTATTTGCTATTAACGAAACAGGCGCAGTAAAAAAAAAAAAATTGGGCTTTTGTGCGATCGAAAAAAAAAGGTTTTTTTATATATGAGCACAGCCAGCTTAAACTTTTAAGTCAACATCTAATATATAATTTTATTCACATTTCCGCGGAAGCAGAAATTGCTGCAATGTGCGACTCGTAAAAAAAAAAATAAAAAAAAAATAGAAAAATAAAAGAATGATAGTGTAGTGAGTGGGAAGACAAAAAAAAAAAGATAATAATAAAAATGAAAAAGTATCCTTTTTTTTTTTAAAAAAAAAAAAAAAAAAAAAAAAAAAAAACTTTTAAGCAGAATCGTCAGTGATAAGCTTAGTGACCTTTCCAATAGCAATAGTCTTGCCCTCATCACGGAGAGTGAAGCGACCCATACGGGGTGAATCTGTAAAAGTCTCCATGCAGAGCGGTCCTGTGGTCTCAATCATGACAATACCCTGTTGACCTTTCTTCAAAAACTGTGGAGGCTTCTTGGATTTGCGACCAGTCTTCTTATCAATCAAGTGCATCATGGCCGACAGTGTGATCTCCTCAATGGCATTATGGATGTGTAACACTGCGGTGTAACCAGCACAAATAATGTTCTTGTGATCCAAGATTCCTAATTGCGCCTCGAACTTAGAAACAGCATGGACTGGGTTCTTGGGACTGCACAGCACGAAACCAATCATAATATCCTAGACAATAAAAAAAAAAAAAAAAAAAAAAAAAGTCCCATAATTTGAATTAGCTTGGTGTAGTAAAAAAAAAAAAAAAAAGTCGAAACCATCATTGTCTATGCCTAAACAGCTTACCTCCTCTTCAATATTACGGAGACGGAGGCGAATGTTGTCACCAACGGCTGCTGCTGGAATCTCCTCCTCAAGTTCGTTGAATATAGCTTGGACTTCAACTTTGGAACCATTGGGCATCATCAAAAGATTGGCACCCTTCTTGAGAGAACCAGACTCGATCTTTCCAACAACGACTGTTCCCATATCCTTGTACTTTTCACTGATAGGCATGCGAAGAGGTGCACTAAAATTGCGATCTGCAAGTTTGAGTGAATCCAAATAGCCCAAAAGAGAGGGTCCTTTGTACCAATCACAGATGGAAGCGTCCAAATCCGCCTTAATGTTGGCTCCTGTGAATCCAGAGACAGGCATGAACATAACATCTGTTTTCATGTTGAAGCCGCTACCCTTCAAGAAGGGTGTCAATTTGCTAACACATTCATCATATCTTTCCTTTGACCAGGAAACGGTAGGGTCATCCATCTTGTTGATAACCACTACCAGTTTGTTGACACCACCGCTCTTGGCCAATTGAGCATGTTCACGAGTCTGCCCACCGTTTTCGAAACCAGTCTCAAACTCTCCTTTACGGGCTGAAATGACCAATACGGCGCAATCAGCCTGTGCAGCACCTCCGATCATGCTAGGCACATAAGTTTTATGTCCAGGAGCGTCCAAAATGGTATAGCGGCGGGTATCGGTCTCGAAGTATGCACGTCCACACTCGACGGTCTTGCCCTGTTTTTTCATAACAGTAATAAAAAAAAAAAAAAAAAATTAAATAAGAAACTGCCCACATAAAAAACAGCCTTCCATGAAATCCTAAGTAGCGTTTACAATATTATATGACGAATAATGGATCCCATCATACCTTAGCACGCTCTTCAGCGTTAGTATCCAAAGCCCAGGACAAGTACCAAGAATCACGCCCAGCCTCCTTGGCATCTTTCTCATACTTTTCTAAGGTCCTCTTATCAATCATTCCAGTTGCCTCCCTAAAAAATAAGGGAAAAAAAAAAAAAAAAAAAAAAAAAGATTATTAATCACAAGCTCTACTATAAGCTTATCAGGAAACAGAAGAATTCGTTTTTTTTTTCTTAAAATCTTGTCCTTACAAGATACGACCCCCCATGGTAGACTTTCCAGCATCAACGTGGCCGATAAAGATGACGTTAACGTGCTCTTTTCCAAAAAACTCAGTCAAGGTTTCTTGATCAACAGCATCTTCTTCCTCCTCAACAGGAGCAGGAGGGGCTGCAGCAGGAGCCTTAGGGGCAGCCTCGACTTTCTTCTTGGGGGCCTCAGCTGTGGGGGCCTTGGGTGCAGGGGAAGCAGGCTTTGCTACTGGTGCTGCGGCTGCGGCTGCTGCTGCGGCAGGAACAGGCTTAGGAGCAGCAGGTGTGGTGTCAACAGTCTTGTTCAAAACAGCAGCTGGAGGAGGGCGGTTGAAGTCGAGGGTAGCTGCTGTGGGAGCAGGGGCGGAGTCAGAGGAGGATGTTTCGACAGTTTTGTTAAGTACAGCAGCAGGAGGAGGACGGTTGAAGTCAATGCCTGAAGAGGTTGGAGGTGCAGGTGGAGCCTCAGCAGCAGGTTGAGGCATCCATGAAGGCACAAAAGGCTTTGCGGCAGCACGGGGAATAAATGTGCCAGCATTAGGATTGAGAGACAATCCTGAAAGCGTTGTGGTAGGGGGAGCGGTGTTGTCGTTCTGCTCGCTCATGGTTGATCGTCTTTAAAGTGAAATTAGAGATGAAGAAGAGCCTAACAGATCAACCTCTGCCCGCTTTGATCGATTCGTCAAGCATTTTTTTTTTCAATTTCTAGTGGCGTGTGTGACGGGGGAAGCAGATTTGTAGTAAGCACGATTCAAGAACCTTCTAGACGTAATTGTATCTTAAATCCCAGGGCGAGGGTGCTCCACGTGGAAGTAGTCTAGTTATTTCTGACTTGACTTCAAACCCTGAAGCAGTCCAGAAGACCCTGTGACATGAAAGAACCTCACGGCTAACAAATTTTTTTCTTTGAATCGCTTTTTAATTTGGTGGCTGATTGTCTGAAATGAGGGTATTCTATCCAATTTAAAATTTTGAAATATATTAGTCAACGACTTCTGGCTGTGCACCGCTAGTGAACCAGACCTAATGGAACTTCTCAAGAAGGAGGGAAAGAGAGATCCCTTTTACATTTCCGGGGCACAGTCACTTTCTTTCCTAATCCTTTACCATAATATGAGGATTTGAAATAATAGAGACAAGAATGAAAATGAGCCTATACAGTTATACTGAAATGCCTTTTTATTATTTTTACCTAATGGAGCTTATTTGTTTGAGACAGTGACAGCAAAGCGGTGTGTAAACTCAAAAAAAAGGACCAATGCTGTGCTTTTTTTCTGTTGATGACTTTGGTTTAATGACTACATACATGTTAATATTAAAGGTATCATCGACTCCAAGGACAGTGTGTTGCATCCCTCTATTTCAAAATTGAAATCGACAACCACCATTCTTACCAATACATTGGTAAATCCCAGGTGTTTCAAATATTCTATGTTGTTCAATGTCATCAATGCATCAATGCCAGACCATACACACTTGCAAAGCCCAAGCGCATAGACCACCTGTCCGAAGAAGCTGTTTGAAGCATTGGATAAGGATTGCATGTTCCATCCTGTTCCATTCAAGTTCTGCCTCAAGTGCATGGCTGCGGACAGGTCCGGCATGCCGTCACCCAAATATTCAAGCCGCCCAAACTGGAGCGACTTGAGGGGTAAGGCATGCTTGAGAAATGCCTTGCCTCTGAAGCTACACATGGTAACGGATTTGACTTCCTCAATGTCTTTGTCGCGAAATGGTTCCGACTGAGGTTTGGAACATAAGGAAGTAGACAGAAGCTTCCTGCGAAGGTCACCTCCTTATCTATCGACAGGTGAGAGCTCCGCGCCTAATCAGTACTTAATAATCATACAGGGCTAACGCGCGGTTTCGTAGATGTGACCATGGCCAGAGTTATTAAGAACTTCTTTTTTTTTCTCTTTTCATCCCAAATGAGGAATGCGCCGCTAGAAACCCCCATGCGCTGAGCTCCCAGTCCATCACCCTTGTTAAAGCCATTATTTACCCGCGCCCTAATAAAAGGGTACCCTAGTGTTTGTCCTTGTCACATCATACAGAAACTACCGGGGCTGAAAATTTTCTGTGCGGTGGTGCAAGATCCACAGGCTGATTTTATCATACTATACTTTACTCCACATTAGGCCATTTCCTTGCTTTGGTAGCGCGTGTATTTTACTGCTGCCTCAGTGATAGTTTGATAGCTAATGCTTTTTATTATTATTATTTATTTATATCCTGGTTTTTGCTTTCGTTTTTCGTATTTGCTCAAGTATTAGTTCCTACTCACAACGCTCAGTATTAACTATCAGCGTTTTTATAATATAATCTAGCACTACTCCCGGAGTTGATCCACGGCGACGGCCTGTACCAAATCATGATTGCAGAAACTTTGAATCGATACCGACTCACATGGTTAGATGAGAAACCTTTTGATGTGCATCCTTTAGACTGAAAGATTTGTAGAACGATTTGTTCAGTTATTCCAGATACTGAGCCCATGTAAAAACACGTAAAGGTTTAAGCTGGAAACCATTACCATCCAAGCATATAAGCATTCGGTGAATCCATTTTTTTATTCGGAACTCTCTGCATGATACGAATACTATATTGAGGAGTTGAAGATAGATAGCATATGGGTAATATAGGTTCTAAACGCGTCGTTTAATGTCTTTTGTCTTTGAATATTAGATTGATGAAGCGCGTTCCCAGCCATTGAAGTTGTTGCGCATACGATCTATAAACCGATGGAAGCCCGTTTAACCCTACACTATGAAACACATAATTATATTGGGGACACATGCTATTACGGCATAATAAAATATTGAATTTTATCAATAACATGGCTATGCTGGGTTTGGTTTTATGTTCGGAAGATATATACGTTAGATTTTATCTCTCCCATTATTATTGTTCATCATTACTCTCTAGAATGTGCAAAAAAGCAAATGCTGAATATATGTTCGTTATTCAGTCAATACTTTGAAATCATAAATTGGTTTCACTTACTCTCTTCCCTGAGCGATTTCGAAAATCACTCATCATCCATCCTTTCCCAGGGGAGACGAAGGGTGTTTATGAAGGAAAAATAAAAATTCTCGATATTTCCATGTTTGAAGAAGGAATATATTATACTTCGTTTTTCTTTTTGTGTTATCAATTTGGTGTTTTATAGCGACGCAATGGAAGCTGAGTATCCTGCTGCCAATTTATGCGGAACGGCACCAACCCACAGACAGATGTTGTCGTCCAGCTGAAGGTCGCTCTTCATGTACTTGCCTAAACTGGGTCCCATGCTTCAAATGAAGCCTTGTCTCACATTTTATGCGTTACCGTTGGGTCTGTGGTAAAATATTACCGAAGATGCATTATGGCCTTATGCTCCAAGACCACAATGTTCGTATCTTGGCCAGACAGGGAAGAAAGGTCAAAGATTAAGTCACATTTTCAGGTCTCACTGTTACCATTGATTCTTGCTTGGAACTTGGCAACATCTACCTCAATGAGCAAGAAAGGAATAGAAAAGGGTCTCAACTTACCTCGAGAACCTGGTAATTATAGCATCGAGTAAAGAACGAGCACCTTGAGCACCTTGATGGCCTTGGGATCTTGAGTACCTTGAGTACCTTGAGCATCTTAATTGACTTGGATGCTCTAGCTTCTCGAGACTCTAGCATTTAAGCTAACGGCAGTTGGCGACCTTGAGTATTTTATTTTGACTCGAAGCTTTCCTATGCTCTATATCCAATGTCCCATGTCATTTGTCCTAATGTCATTTGCCTTAATGTCATTTGAACTATATCCTGTGCACTATGGTCAGAAAAGAGTACGCCAGACGACGTAGCGTCAGTCGTTGTTGCAGAATCGCCCATTCACTCGTTGAATCCTGCTCAAATGAACTATTTAACAAACAATAGTCAACCAAAATCTTTATGTCTTCAAAGCAGCTCATCATTCGCTTCTGTATTCGAAAAAGATGGCTGCGAGGAAGCTTTGCTCTAGGAGATAAAAGAAAGGTGTACATCAGCAGGACGAGCTAATGCTTTGTTGAATAAAGAGATTTTTTTTGAAAAAATAAAGAAATAATTATTACCAAAAGTTATAAAGAGTGTCAGACTCTTCGCCTGTCTGCAGATAAGCAAACAGCCCAGGGCGCACCACGAGGAGGTGGTCTGACTATCGCGTCCTGCTGGCCCCGCAACTCTCTGACAATCCGCCGACCAATCATCAACGAGTACAAACAATCAGCCTTGTTGAAGCGCTGGAGCAACATTTTCGCCCGATTCGCACCTGTGGTGGACCAGAACTACTGGCTGATGCAACGCCGCGGGGAGACGCACCAGGCACATAAAAGTGACTGAGTGAGGTGCAAGCTTGGTGGGGGAAAAGAGAGGTATTTATACATCCAATCTTTTTTTTTCATGAGAAACTATGGAGACAATGATGGAACTTGGCAATGGGATTTTTGCTGTCAACAGTGCAAGGTTTTTGGCAAAAAAAAAAAAAAAAAAAAAAAAAAAAAAGAAAAATGACAGCATCAACATTAAGGAAGGATCCAAATCGCCAAACCGTCGTTCGTCAAATGAGGTTTGCTTTTATTTGATGGACGCGTCTCTGAAATCGTGAATCGGACCAATAGTTTTTTTTTTTTTTTTTTTCATTACGCCAGGTTGAAATAGCCGACGTATTTTTGCATAGTTATTGGAATTCATTCGACAGAACTTTTCGCAGCTGGTGACTTACCTTTTTTTTGACATACAAAATATACCTCACGTCGGTTTTTGCAAAAGTAAAAAATCGGTAAGTTACTTACGGGTTTCTTACCTCTGTATACCTCTGCGATACCGATTTCTTACCTCTGCGATACCGCTTTCTTACCTCTGCAAAAAGTTTACTCCAAAAATGGATAACAGCTTCTTCTTATTTGCATGTATATGCTGGGTCCCTATATATGCATAACTTGCGCTTGGTTCTTATATACATATATATATATACTTACTGATTTTTACTCGAAATATACCGATGTTTAAGTAAATAATAAGTAAAAATTTACTGAAAAACTTCAAGTACGAATGTTCAGTACATCAGTACAGGTCACTGCATTCATCTTGTTGGTTTTGTTCAACTAGAATTGAACCCCCGCGTATTGCATATTATCCTGATAAGATCCTAGATGTCATTACAAAGATACCGGACCCCAGCAACAACAACGCCCTCACCTATTGGTCAACATTGAAAAAGTCGGAAAACCAGGCCACCTCTGAGGATCCCCTTTTGTCTCTCTCGAGCCTGGCTCAATCTTTCCACAACGAACAAAGCGAGACGATCAAGTCTAACCTTGAACAGATTAAGGAATTGTTGATAAAGGCTGAAGACAAAGGCGACCAGATGCTTAAGCTGCAACTGGAGGCTAAGGAAAAGGATGAACTGATTATTAGTTTGCAACATCAAGCCCTCGACAGACTTGCTATCCTTCAAAAGCATGCTGAAGCTATCCTTGTCCAGAACTTTGAGCTACACGAGTATCCAATCCCTCGATTGTTTATAATTTTCCCCGTCGACCACACCAAATGGAATCCAATGAATGTCTTGGGGAACAAGTTTCGTCTCCATTTCCTCTGTGAATGCGGGAACTATACCATCTTGGCAAGCAAGAGCAATCAGAACCAAATCCATATCGCCAAACATGACGGGCATGAAATCCGAGACAGCACTGAGTTCTTTCGCAAATATGGAAAGCACATGCTTATCCTTTTACAATGGCTCAGATTGGGAATGCTCTCCGCTGCTTCCCTGGTACCAGCCTCGCCTTTTATCGATGCTGGTATCAATTATTCAATTGACTATATAAAAGCCCTCTCTGTTGAGTATCCTGTCCTGAACAACATCAATACGATTGATGACTATGAGGGACTTGAAGGAGCTGACCTCCAGCAGTTGAGCACCTTCCTTCGAAGTAACGACGAAGACAGGAAACTTGGCAACTTGTACAGGATCACAACCGAGGCAGGTCATGTCAATTGGGTTTGCTCGGAACACTATCGTTTGACATATAAAGAAAAAGAGCAGAAAGCGTTTGCAAATGCTGTGGAGATGAATGGTGGGAAATATGATCAGCAACTTGGTAAAGCGGTCATCACATTGGGATCCAGAACGAGAGCTGAGGAATTCTTCGATGCCCTAGCCAATGCAAGGCGTATTTATGACTTGGATATCACATTCGCCTGAGATTGCTCCAAGGCTGATCTCGAAGCATTTAAAGATGTCTTGAAGATGTCAAGTGTATCAACTCTTCGACTTGATATGGAACAGTTCCAAGAAAGCGTTGGCAGGAAATTGCTTTTATTATCTACGCGATATGAAATTCTTGTTCGCATCATTGAGCTTCGCAATTTGAAAACGATTCACATCGTTCTATCCAAGGATTTCGTAAGACTTGACTATTTACAACCTAGGAGATCAGACCTTTACAGGTTATCTTTTGAGATGAAATCTCACTCAATTGGGTCTAGTAGGTTTCGAGTACTTGTAAATTCACTCAAGACCAACACGACTTTGACCGCTTTGGATTTGAAGTCTAATCCGATTGAAAAGGAAGGGATTATGGCGGTAGCGGAGGCATTTAAGATCAACACGGGTTTGACCACTTTGAAATTGCAACTCTTCGGTATTGAGGATATAGGAGCTCCAGCACTGTCAGAGGCACTAAAGATTAACAGGACTTTGACCCATCTGGACTTGGGTTTCATCAGCTTAGATAAAAAGAAAAAGGTCATGTCACTGTTAGAGGCAGTCAAGGTTAACAGGACTTTGGCTATTGATGTAGATGATCAATTAGGAAAGCTTAGCTTTGGTTTATAAAACTGTGTTGATGAATGAGGTTTTAGAGCCTTTTTTTTTTTTTTTTTTTTTTTTTTTTTTTTTTTTGATCTACATCCTATTAGTAATATATTTTATTTTT
The DNA here is from genome assembly GCF_002105155.1 of Lobosporangium transversale. Taxonomy (NCBI): domain Eukaryota; kingdom Fungi; phylum Mortierellomycota; class Mortierellomycetes; order Mortierellales; family Mortierellaceae; genus Lobosporangium; species Lobosporangium transversale. The sequence continues at coordinate 642,276 of NW_019028993.1, forward strand.
AATATAGCATGATATGGTTGACAGAGGTAAGGTCTACAAAAAAAAAATAAAAATAAATGGTAGATGGAGAGAGAGGGGGGAGAGGTCGGCTACTACAAAAGGAGAAGGGTGTCTATTTTGACTTTTAAACGTTGTTCTCAGTGCCGGGCTTCTCGCCGTGACCGCTGCGCCACTGGTCAAGACGACGCTCCTCCTCCAAGTGATCCTCCCACTCGCGTCCGCTGACCCATTTGGAAAGGACGAGGGTGAAATAGAAGCCAAGGACCATGGCGATGGTGACCAAGGCAATGGAGATGGTAACAGCCTTCTCGCGACGTTCATTGCACATCGCCTCTGTCCAGTTCTTGTCCTTGTTGAGCTCAATGCAGCCCGCGTTCACCTTTTCGACGTGGTTATCCTCAACAGCGATGTAAACGACAGCCCAGCAGAGGAACATCAACAAGAAACCCCATGAGAAGGAAACATATTGGCGAAGGTGCCAGGTGGTGCCCTATATTTGTAGGAAAAAAAAAAAAAAAAAAAAAAAAAAAAAAAAAGGTTTGGTTATGATTGAATGGATAGATAATATGAATACATATCAAAACAATCGTAATAATAGTGATAATAAAATAAAAAAGAGATATACCTTGGCTGTGGCCCAGGTTCCGTAAATACCGGTGACAAAGAGAAGAATGCAAACAACGCCCCATGGGATGTAAAGATCGGTCTCAGCATGAGGCATAATCCCTAGAGAAAAAAAAAACGTGTTTAATGTTTTCGTTAGTGGGAAAAAAAAAGGTTTTCAATATCTTGAGGACATATTTAGAAATAGGGTTGTAAAAAGAGTTGGGTTTGTCGAATGTGTAACAGACATGTGTATACAGGAAAGAATTTCCGTCGGTAACGATAAACCCAGAAAAATGCAAAAAGGGCAGGGCAACCCTTCCTCCTCTCCACGTCTTTCTTCTGTCAGCGGAGAGTGGAGTGGAGAGAGTAAAATGTATGAGCCAAAAAAAAAAAAATTGCCCAGCGACAAATCAACAAGCGTCTTTTATAGTTTTTTTTTGTTTTGTCGAGATTTAAAATCAATGGATTTCGGAGTAAAGCTGGCACCTTAGGGCAAATCAATGTGAAGGAAGGAGGGAGAAAAGCCTCTCTCCATACCTCCCTTCCCTATTTTATTATGCACCATGTGTGATTATACAGCAAACTGTCCAGGAATGAAATACTGGACATGTTAAGATTATCGAGTCTCAAAAGGAGAGAACACAGAAGTATTTAAAAAGAAAAGAAAGATCCATGAAGAGGAGATAATGAAAATGCAAGATTGATTAAGACAGTCAAGGAGGATGGGAGAGTAAAGATGAATGATGGATTTATCAAGATGGCATGTACTGAGCAAGTCCCTTATTTTTCAATCAAAGTCGATCAAATAATCCATGCTATGCATGCATTATTATTTTTTTTCTTTCTCATAAGCCATGCTCTTGCCTTGAAACAGCAAGGTATTTCTCCATGGGTATAGATAGAACAAGGAGTAAGGACGCTTGTGTGGGGACGGAATTGTTGGGTGATGGATAGAATGCAGGTGTGAGTAAATAGAGGAAGGACTTACAGCGACCAAAGCTCAAGATGGCAAAGACAAGGCCGATGATGGTGTAGAGGACACCAAGGCCCATAGCACCGGCGGCGGGAGGAATGACGCCAAAGAATTTGTCAAAGAGACCCATGGCTGGCTAGTTGACGAAGGTGAAAGAGAGAGAAAGAAGAGAGAATGTAAAGGGAGGAGAAGAGAGGGTAGGAGAGAAGAGAAGAGAAGAAGAAGAAAAAGAAGGAAGTTGGATTCAAAAGAAAAAAAGAAGAGAAGAGAAGAGAGAGAAAAAAAAAAAAGAAAAAAGAAATACATCCACAAACAAACAGATAACGAAATAACAAAAGAGAGGGGGGACCCAGGGAAGAGAGGATGTACATGTACAGACTGGATGTACAATGGGTGGGATATGCGATTTAGATAGACAATTGTTTGTCAATGTGCCAATGTGCCAATGTCTCAACGTGCAAATGGATGCAGTGCAGTGTATACATGTTACATGTCATCGTGTGGGGATGTATAAGAAAGGGGTATTCAGTCGTATTCAATGTAATTGCCTCAGGAACAAGAACGGTTATTGTGGTTAAACTATTCTGGGTAAATGAATTATAAAACGATGTGAGAATGGAATACCGGGAAATTCGATCTTTTTTAAAAAAATAAAATTTATTCTTTATCTTTATTCAATACAATTTATCAATTCAATGGCAATCCCTTCTTGCTTTGGGAAGGACATCTCCACTTGTGCCAACAACCCTTTCTACATGTACATCCTCTGGTTACCCACAGGGACAAAAACATCCAGAGGTGGACAAAAGGACTAAAAAAAAAAAAAAAACGTGGTTAATTGATTATATACAGCTTCTTTTTTTTATTTCCTTTTTTCTTTTTTCTTTTTCTCATACCGAATGTTGTCCATGTATTCGCCATTCATGTAAGCGCCCGATTGAACTAAACTTATTCATGTGTATAAACGCAACAAAAATAAACGGCACAAGGGCATTTCAATCCCGCCAGTGAAAATACGATAGCATTTGTCATGTACAGCAGATGATGTGAAATGTCAGTCTAATTCTCCCTTAGTCTGTTGAGAGTATGGACCTCTTTGGATTATTCCCCCTCCCCGCATTCCACTCTTAAAATCGAATTCGAGGGATTTTTTTTTTTTTGCCTCGGTAACTTTACTATCTGTTGAGCTTTTTTTTTTTTGTAACCATGCAGAATGAAGATCTATGATGTGCGTACATCTTTCAGATGTCTTTATCCATTAGCAAAACGAGATATTTATCAATAGAAGCCGCTAACACTCTTGCAATGTTAAAGAAATCTCTTCCTATTTATCAATCAAGATTCCCCATAGTAGAAATAAAGGGCTTTCCCTAAATATCTACAGGTTTAACTGCTTTGTATATACATATACATGCGTTATTTGATAGATATTTTGAGCATAACAAGAAAAAAATAACGCATTGCACAACATCGTCATTACTGGGATGCATGAAGAGAAGGGTTTTTTTTTTATTCACCCAAAAAAAAGGGTGTTTAGATGGAGGGCGTGAGAAGATATTGTCTTTCATACATCTCAACTCTATTCAACAATAGATGAAGGAAAAAAAAAAAAATGTCGCACACAGGACAAGCTGGATTGACAGAACTTTTTTGATGTTCGGTAACTTTGGAATTTCTAGGCACTCGGCTTAATTTTATCCATTTTCGGTGACACAATAAAAAAATAAAATAAAAAAAAAAAATCGACCTTTTTGGTCACGCGAGCACGGAACAATCTGTGCTTTTCTTCTTTTTTTGATGGACACATCTTTTGAATGGTTGATAAGAATATGAAGAGATACACATCTCCTCATTTTTCTATCTTTTATTCTCCATCTATCATTGTATATCATCGTTCATCACAAGACAAGAACTGCAATAGCTTCTTGAATATCCGCCAGCTTGTCATTAATCTCCTCCACAATCTCATTCAGTCTAAAAGAAATATTACATTTTAAAGATAAAGATTGTCAATACACGGACCTCATCACATCATTTCTCATTTATAATAAGGAAAAATTGAAAATAAGCAATCCTTTTTTTTTTTTTTTTTTTTTTTTTTTTTTTTTTTTACCTGTCTCGATTGTCATCCAATTTGATCTGCCATTCCTCTACCGATACCTTGACAGGACTTGCAGCCGGCTGATGTTCTCCGTTACCATAAACATCTGTTGTCTCCTTTACATCTGACCCAATGTTACCTTTAAAGTCCTCATCCCTGTGTTTGTTTCCGTTTCTCTCTTCATTCTCGTTTCCGTTTCTGCTCCCGGTTCCATTTCTATTCCAGTTTCCATCTTCATCTCCATCTCCAATAATACGGTCGTCCTTCAATTCAGCTTCTCGATCCTTCATGTCCTGTGCCTCTTGTGCTTCCTTTTCTAAAAACATTTTCTGTCCCTGGACTGTCAAGGTCAACTTTTGCTTCTCCAGCAGTTGAACCTGACGGATCAATTGTGCATGTTCTGGAGAATTTAATGAAACTTGCTGACGTGTTGCTGTAGTATTAGTAGTAGTAGTAGTAGTAGTAGTGGTTGTTGTTGTTGTTGCTACTGCTGCTTCTGTTAATGTTGGTGTTGATGTAGCTGCAGAGGTCATGGCGGCAGAATAGTTAGGTCCGCCAAGGTGCGCCTCCAAGGCCAAAATCTCAACCGATAGCTCCACAAATCCTTGAGTGACTATATTACAGATCGTCGCGTATTCCTCTGCTGACAAACGTTTGGCTGTGTATTCCTTGAAAGCACTGTTAATAATAGACATGAGAATTCCTTATGACATGTCAGTTTAACATTGACATAAAAAAAACAAAAACGATGTCGCCCCATGATCGATAGTATTTACTCATTAAACTCTTTGTAGAGTGATACACGTTCCCTATTGTAAAAAAAAATACATGTGGAATATCCGGTTATAAAAAAGAAAATATATACATATTGAGGTTTTTTCCTTTTTTTCCTTTTTTCTATTCCTTTACGTTTGGTGCTTCAGAAACCCACGTAAACTAGAGACGATCTCATGATTACGTGTTTCCTCATCGAGTTGAATGCCATTGCTTTTTGATGTGTTGACCATTGCCTCTACCATTATGTTTATTTCTTATTTTTTTGGTTTTCTTATTCGGTCGAGTGTTTGAATGGACAAAGTAAGAGTGAGAAAGGAAAATGTCAGGTTGAATTATGGTGGCATCTGATTGTTAATTGTTGTAGCACACGCAAGTGTATATAAAAAAAACCACTCAAAAAACCTTCTAAAAAGTCACATTTGGAATTTAGTATTTCGTAGCACAGAATCTGGGTGTGCCTGTAGCGCCGTCTGGAAGTACAAGCGCATGGACGATAATGATGGAGAAGACATAAGAGAACAAGTCTGCCCTGTCGAAAACAAATCGTATCGACACAGACGCGCTGGTCCTTTATATTGGCTCATGCTCTCAAAGAGTCACCTTTCTTGAAGCTGTGGTCACTAGGAAGGATAGCGCCCATCCTTGGTCCTTGGAAGCAGTGTTTCGTGCTGATGTACCTCCATACCTGAATCCGGTAAAATAAACCGATTGTGGCGTACAAAATTTACCTAACATCGGTTTTTGCAAAAGTAAAAAATCGTTAAGTTACTTACCGGTTTCTTACCTCTGCGATACCGGTTTCTTACCTCTATGATACCGATTTCTTACCTCTGCAAAAAGTTTACTCCAAAAATGGATAACAGCTTCTTCTTATTTGCATGTATATGCTGGGTCCCTATATATGCATAACTTGCGCTTGGCTCTTATATATACATGGTATACACGTCAGAACAAAAAAAAAAACTTTTGTTATAATTTCTTATCTCGTTATGAAATGAAAAATCCAATCCTAATTTGCTTATTGATATTAAAAATGGTAAGCCTCTAGTTCAAGTGCTTGACGACTGGGTATGTCGACTTGAAAAGCGCCATCCTGGTGAAAACATAAGAACTTAAACTAGCTCTTTTGTCAGTTAGGATATTCCCTGCAGTACTGAACAGCCGTTCACTTGCGACCGACGTGGCTTGGACGCTCATACATACGCGGACAATTGGAGCTAAGGACCCCACATTGTAGTGATTGTGGGACCACCAGCTCACCAGGCTACTCTTGTATTCCTGGCACGCCTCCACTGTGCTTTCAGTTAATAACTTGTATTCTGTAATACGGAACTGCAAGTGGCGGGTGTGAGCCTCATAGCTCCAGACATCGTCAAGGTAGAGTCGCATACCACTATCTAACATGCGCTTCTGAGCTTGGCAGATAAGGTGTTCGACTTTGCTCCCAAGGGTTTCCGGTCCGGTGCTGTGTTGCGATTAGCAGTCATTTACATGGGTTTTTACTATAGCTAAGATTTTTACCCTTTTTATTTAACGAAGATCCCCAGATCATAATAAACATCTTTCTTTCGTTCTCGTTACTTATTATGATCCTGGCATATTTCATGCTGGCACCATCGTCAGAAACATCATCCTGGCTCTCACAACTGAACATCGAGTGGTGAGTGAAGGCAGGATTTAGGAATGCTGCGATCAGAATTGCCCTTCATGTCGCCATAAATTATCATGCAAACCAGAAGAGATTGCTATCCATTTTTGGAGTAAACTTTTTGCAGAGGTAAGAAAGCGGTATCACAGAGGTAAGAAATCGGTATCACAGAGGTAAGAAACCAGTATCGCAGAGGTAAGAAACCGGTAAGTAACTTAACGATTTTTTACTTTTGCAAAAACCGATGTTAGGTAAATTTTGTACGCCACAATCGGTTTATTTTACCGAATTCAGGTATGGGAGGTACATCAGTACGAAACACTGCTTGGAAGCATAAAGCTGAGTTGTTCTTTTGGCAATTTGCCGTCTTTGACGTCCTAAAAGTCTTGTTCAGCACAGTTAAGAAAGTAAAAATAAAATTAGAAACATCATCATTGAAAGTATATAAAAAGGAATTTAAAAACGATACACACACAATGAAGGTCTAACCTATGGTAAAACTGAGAAAGGCAGCAGTTCAGTATCTGGAGAACAAGCGTTAATTAGAGTTGTTGCAGGACATAACCTTATCAAAATTTTCCATCAGTTATTCATACACCGCGCCGCAGACCTTTGAGTAAGTTACAATGACATGGAAGGTTGGGCCGGGTCAATATCGTACGAGAGCAAGGACTCGCGGAAACCACCATCATGATAAGCCCAAGGCTTTCTGAGATTAATAAACGGTCATAGATAAGTTGACCTGCCAAAACTAGAGACTCATACCGATGCCATTTTTGTTTAGTCCGCTATCAATTACAAAAAGTTTATTAAGTAGTAGGCTTATAATTGATAAAACCGTCTAAAAGAGAGGTCGGTATGCGCCTTGATATGTTGGTGTGGCTCCCTCTGGTTTCAACAGGCCCAACAAACTCTATTAGCAGTATTTACCAACCCAGATATATCTAGGGAACGCAGGAAGACGAGGAAGCAAATGCTGTGACAAATTAAGTCTCGCCGAGTTGTACAGGGAAAGATCAAGTTAGTCAAGTTCCATGGTGCGGTAGAATGAATCAACTCAGATTGTCCTCCTTTCAAGTCTATACTACGGCGGCGAATACTATCACTGCTATTACACTAGTCAATAAATAAGCGATACAATGGGCTCCCAAGCGGATGCTAGGGTCATGCGAAAGTCTTCATGAGTTTTTTTTTTTGCACAAATAAAGAAGCCAGGATAGCTCTATAACAGTTTAGTTTTCGGTCATTTATTTCGACGTCGAAATAAAATTTCGAGACAATGCCTATGGATTGCTGGATTTCAAGCCCATTTATAATGGTAGATTTGCCCTTCTTACGGACGAAGAGATAAGTTGGCCAGTTGCATCACTACCATGTTTATCCTCAGATACATCAGCGTCTTTCACAAATGAGATTTACTCAACCCTAATAGACTGTCTGGTCCACAAAAGGATCACGGTTTTTTGAAGCCAAATACTTTTTATTATATTCCTCGATTAAGTCTGGTATCTATTTATCAGCATATTCTTTAAAATGAACTATCATGACAACAACTTGCCTTCTAAACACTTTTAGACATTGCTTGGAGCTTCGGATGTCACTTGGCTACTCATATTCTGGGAGGCTTCTCAGACTCGGATGTCCGCCCTTATCTTTGGGTTACTGAGTTAGGCCAAGCTGTTCGTTTTCAGCATCGGATTCGTAGTTTTGATTTTTCACCTATTGTCCAACAAATTGCCTATGGTCATGGAAATGGGGCCATGAGTGTGTGGAGCGTGCAGACAGGGCAACTCATACGCGCCATACAGGGGGCGGCAGTCATGTGGATTGTATGGTATTCTCACCTAATGGTCACCAAATTGCTTCTTATAATGAAACCGGTTGGATTAGAGTCTGGGCAGCGTACTCTTGTGTGTGGCTTGATGCGCCTTATTTGGCTTATTCGCCTGACAGTCAGAATATAGCATCTATTAAGCGCAGTACATTCGTTGCAAATACGGAGCTCAGAAACAGGTAAGCTCAGTTTTGAAACATACACCGATGATACTCCAGGACAGTTAGCATTTTCGCTATCCAGACAACTGGCGGTTGTTGGAAACCGTGAAGCACCCATTGCTATGGTAGATACTAAGTCAGAAGCCGTATTGCCTACGGCCTGAAGGCCGCGCTGACTATATACTCGTCGCTTCTAATTCTAGTGATGACCAGCACATTGCTTCAAGTAGCAAAGGCACGACTGTTCGATACAGAGAAAGTAAAGGCAAAATGATTTTTTTTTTCTAGACAGCAAAGACCTATGAAATGTACGATTTGCCGGTTTCCCTTCGGATCTAATAAAAATACTTCTGGATAGACGACCCACTGTTCTTTATTTGCGTCCTCTTCATAGCTCGATCTTTTCACTCGGTCGCAATGAGCTTTTATCCTTGAAAACCTTCTGTAAAAAAGATTTGAATGTTTTGACTAAGGGTTATTGATATAATTTGTTCTTTAGCTTTTCAGATTCAGAAACGACTCTAACCTCATTTGAGGAGATCCGGCATTTTCAAGCAAATCGAATGTGTAGTGGACTTGAAATACGGATATAGCGTCGATTGCAGTATATTTTCTGCCAGTCCTCTAATGACTGACGGGATTTTCTTGCTCTGCAAATATTAAAGAGAATTGGGGGATGCAGTTCCGGACTAATCTCGTAATTCTCTTCTTGATCCCTTTTCAAGACAATAAGGTTAATGAAAATAATTAAAGAAAAAAGATATTATTGAATTAGCTGCGCTTTTATCGTAATTTGCCTTTTTTGGAGGATAGGATCCGACCAGCTCGCAGTCATCAATGCATTGTGTATGCGCGGGCTGTTATGAGCCATTTTGCCAAGAGATAGAGCGATATGAGCATAAATGTGAGGAGTTGCACAGATGAAGGAAAAAAAAGAAGAAAAAAAAAAGACTTTGGGGAACGCCTTGAAGGGACTGCATCCTGGTAGAAGGAGTAATTACTATACATTTGCAATAAGTTAATATGTAGAATAGACTGTTTTAAGGATTTTAGTGGCGTTCATCCGGCCTAATAAGGTTATATCTGGTCGCGTTTCTAAAAAAAAAAAAAAAAAAAAAAAGAAATCTTACTGTTATTACGAGGGAAAAAAAAGTAGAAAAAAGAGCTCTGTGTTATCGCACAAGGCACTTCTTGTGCTTTCTAGGATCTATACCCTTGAATCCATTCTCGATCCTCGCCTTCTAGCGGCTAGAATAAACATGCCGAGGCTATCGAGTATCCCTTTATTGTTTGGTGTTGAAGAAGTGCTTTATTGCAACCACAATGCTGACTTTTAGCTATCCCTTTCATTCAATTTATTTCATAATTTGCGGTACATGTTGTAGTATATACTTTGGCAGCCACCTTCTTCTGCTTCGTCGTTGACCTTTCCTGTGCATTTTGGAATAGTAAGAAAGAGAAGTCACAAAATCCAGGCTAAAATTAGGTGTGTCGCAGCAGGATCCATTGATCAATTTTTTGGATCACAGACTAACCTGTCGAGAATAGTAAAAAAGTCATGAAGTCAAGAAGTTACTGCTCCTAGAGAGAGTGAAAAACGAATAGAGGGGATTCGTTGTGGGGAGGATGGCTAAAATTAGTGTATGTATGGGCTATATAGCTATAACTTATACAGGACAGGGGAACAGGGGGATCTGGTAAAAGCATGCACGTGTTACTGCCATTACCCTGGCTGAACTGGACACGTATAGGAAAATAAAATAAAAAATATAAAATATAAAATATAAAAAATGCCCTAGCGCGAATAGCATCTGTGCACCAATGATGCCGCAGAACCATCTAAAGGGGTCACTGAGGTCCCTTTACTTTTTTTTTTTTTCTTTTCTTTTCTCTTTTTTATCCTTTGTGATCTTAGAAGGACTTTCTTTTGATAGTTCTTTCTTGAAACGATTTATTTTTACAAACATCCTGTTACCAATCACCCATTTTTGTATATACGGTACATGATTTTGTTTCAAGCTGTTTCTTTTTTTTTTTTCTGCATTGATGCAGATGCCATAATGACTGATTACTTGATTACTTGAGGTTGAATGATTTTATGCTAGATAGATTGTCCCTCCTTTCAATTTTTTTTCTATGCTCTCTTGCCTAGCATCTTGCATGAATTGTCATCCATCTACGCCTCCTCCAGTTTCCTCTTTCTCCCCCCTTTTCTTTTTTATTTTTTTATACATGCTTCATTTTTTTTTTTTTTTTTTTCTTCCCTCTTCGCCACAATCCTATTGCTGCGGTGCTGCAGGAAAAAAAAAAAAAAAAAAGTCAATAACGGGAATTGTTCCGTCTGTTTGTTTTGAGAGTTGCTACGCACAGATACCAAGCAAGAGGACAGGAATGAGCAAAAAAAGGTTGGCTAGCACATGAAATGTTGCTGCGACATGTTTTTGTGCCACGTAAACAATAACAGGGACAATGTGTGCGAGTGTACATACAAGAGAACATACACATAACCACATAATAATATTTTCTAGAAAAATAAATAAAATAAAATAAAATAAAAAAAAAAGGGGGGGGGGGGAAGGGAGGAGAAGGATGGGGGAGATTGAATAGTTCAATAAAGAGGAGCGGATAGAGAACAACGGGTTTTAAAAAGTAAAGGGAAGGAGGGGGTAAAAAGGGGTTGGGGGAATGTAGTAAATATGCCTCGCCTTGTGCTATGTTTGCATGGAAAAGCAACCGCAGTTACCCAGCAAAACCAAAAGAGCTTTTTGGTCTGCGGTAGAAACTAGGCTTGTTGCAAAAGAAAAAAATCATGGTGATGGTATATAATGGTAATGGTGATGGGGATGGGGATGGACCAATGATGCTTAGGGAATTGCTTTCAAATGGTTCCAATGGTTCAAATGGCATATACACAATACAAAGTGAAAAATAAAATCCCGAAATTACACATTTCTCTTTTATATATAGTTGCTTCTTTTCAGAAAGAAAGAAAGAGTAAAATAAAATAAAATAAAAAAAAATGTTGAGCATCCCAACAATAAAATCCTTGGCCTGACAGATACAAATGTAAATGAGCTTTATATTCAGAGGAGTTTTTTATTTTCCATGTGAAGCAAAGGATCCGGAGACGAAAGAGAGGCTCGTTTGATTATCCGGAAGAGCGCGTGTGTGCGTGTGTGTGAGTGCGTATGTGTGAGTGAGAGTTGGAAATGAGTTGCGCATTTTTTATTTTTCCATTTTCCTTTTATGGGTCAGGGTTCAATCGAGTTATAGCCGAGTAGGGCCACTCCCACTTTCCCCCCCCTGATTAACATTTATAATACAATTGAATTGAAAAAGAATAAAGAATGTTTGTCAATTGAGAATTTAAAAGAATCTGCAGCGCCACTTCCAGACTAATCAAAAAAAACTATATAAACCTACATTCTATCCTTCCCCATTTCCCTCTTCTTCTCTCCCCTGCAATCCAAAAAGATCCTCTTACTTTCTTGTTTTCTTGCTTTGCTTTAAATTACTTTCTCCTTCTTATATCAACCCTCAAAGCTTCTTTCTTCTTCCTCCATCTACATCGAATATTTTTTTAAACCTTCATTCATCATTGATATCCATACAACAATTACAACAACAATGGGCCGATTCACTGTTACTTGCTCCCATCATTGCCACTGTCAACAACATGCCAACAAGGCCACTGTTGCTTCTACGACCATCAACAACAACACTACAACAACCTCTCAAGTTATCCTCCCAACACCTCCATCTTCGCCACATATGCTCGCCTCTACATCGTCTGCGCCAGAGTCTCCTGTCTTCGCCAATCATAGTGAACATTCAGTTCCCAACTATACTTCTTTGTTCATGCCATCCGAATCTCAGCATTGAACAATCTCAGCAACATGGTTTAAGTAAACACAAGCCCAACAACACAACAGGATTAAGGAGCAACAACAATAACAACAACAACAACAACAACAACAAAAAGCTCACCTTTTTTTTTCATTTTATTATTATTATTTTTTAATCTCATCAAAATATTCAACAAACCCAACACATGCATGCCAAGGATCTCAGCCCAAAAAAATAAAAAAGAGAGATGGCTTTCTTTTTCCACTGACGGCGGGGAAACAATATTGTTATATTAAATTGACAATACCAATAATCTGCAAGGACGAAAACGATGAATCTGGATCAGTCATAAATAAAAAAAAAACCCCTTACGCATGTGAAGGGGACCCGAATGGAGGGTTTGCTCTCCACTACTCTTCCTTTCTCCTTCTTTTAACGGTCGTGGCAAGAGTATCCACATGGCCATGCAATGCAATGCAATGCATACTTGAAAAAAAAAGAATCATCCAACATCTCGGCAGGACGACCACAAGGGCTCTCTCTATTTTTTTTTTTTTTTTAAATATATCCCTTCTTCCGTGGTTTTTTTCATGGTGGGACGCGGTCAAGGTGGTTCTTTTGTATTGCCACATGGCATCTCCCAAGGAAAGATCAATTCAAGATGTTGTACCCTCGCATCTCTGACACGAGATTTTTTAGAACCCATCCCATCTTCTGTCTGTCTGTCTTGTCTGTCTGCCATCTTCCTTTTTAGTCGACTCATCAAAAGATGAACAAGGAGGAGGTCGTTGCGCAGCCTTTGGATGGTAACCGATTGTCTTACTCTTCGAACAAGCCTTGGACCCTGTCAACATAAGAAACTTAAAAGATGGAAGGGGGGAATATATTCTTCCGAGCAGTCACTCTATAAATCAAACCAAATCAGAATGACCCCCGTTCAAATCCAAGTCCAAGTCAAGTCAAGTTCAATTAATCGGGAAAAAGCCTTTCAAAAAAAAACGGCTCTTTTCGTCATCATAGACTTCTTTTTTCTATTCGTTTCTCTTCTTTTCTTTTCTTCATAAGCGTCCTCATCCATTCATATTGCATTGTATATAGGTCATATCCCTCAACTTAATTTTTTTATATTTGCTTACCAACCAGTCTTTGCTGGCTTGTTTATACCCCATTCAAACATATCAAATTTTCAGCATAGTTATAGTTATAGTTATAGTCATTCTCATACTCATAGTCATATCAATAAATATTAATAATACAATTACCTCTCAAGTATGAATAGAAGACATATATATCGCCAATTTTATTTGGTCACGATACCTTATATTTTTAATCTAAAAACGATGATTGAATTGTTCTGGTGGCATCTCACTACGTGACGGACTTGCAACAATACTCGTAACAAGCGAGCTAATTGGCTGCCAATACACTCGAAAGTATTCAAAAAATATAAGGTATCGCGACCAAATGAAACGGGCTATATATACATGTATATATATATTTATTCATGTACTTCGTGATGACACGTTGTTTGTATGAATAATTACAACAAAAACTATCCTGAAGCGGGTGCTCCGTTCCATACATTCCCTTAGTCTGCCTTGGGCGTAGCAGCATCAACTTTGATAGATTGGTCACCATGGACAGCCATGACAAACGGTGCAGAACGAAGAGGAGTATCGAGCATAGATGGTAACAATGAAGCTGCACTCTGTCTTGCCAACTGTACTATAATAATACTTTTTTTTTTTTTTTTTTTTTTTTTTTTTTTTAGAAAAAAACGCGTAAACACACATGCATACACAATGCACAAATACACATACACACAAATAAAAAAATCAAAATAAAAATTTTAAAGTCTTATTCCATAACCACCAAAGCTGCCATGGTTCCAACAATGTGCGTAGCATATAAAACCATACAGAATATATTACCAAGGGACATTAGGACAGTCTTGTTATATCCATTCGGTTAGCAAGAAGCAGTTATACCGTTATATTTATCTTTATTATATGGCACCAGCGATGGTCTAGTCAAAACAATAATAAAATGAGTACAGTAAATAAAGGTACAGCCATTTGACGATCCGATCTTAAAAGACGCATGTGATATCTTACACAAGAAATGAAGCTTTTGACTGTGATCCTCTTTCCCTCCATTGGACTCACTGTTTGCCAAGTGAACTTTTTAAACACAAAGGTTGGTGTTGAAAGCATGCATTAATTTCTACAGGACACTATGAAAAACATGCTCATAGAATCATTTAACCTTGCCTTTCATGTATCTCTCCCTCCACGTTCACTCTTCGTTATATAAGAGGTTGAATTCAAGAACAACTCATCCTTCCAAAACTCTTCGCCGCTTCATCAGCTCCCGCGGTCAACTGAAAATTCAAGGTGAAGGACAATGACTTTACGTTAGAAGCTTGGATAGAGCTCTGGATGTGTAGCCATGGCTGAACAGGACGTCACTCTACTGAAGCAGGTGCAGACCACAAAAAAAAAAAAAAAGCACAAGCACGCAATCACCAACCTCGTCTCACCAGGCTTGTCGTGCTTTGATGACCCGTTGCGTACTCGATGTGCGAGAACGTTTGGCAGGTGGCGAATGTCTGACAGATGAATGTGTGGAACATGTCTTTTTTTTTTTTTTTTTTTTTTTTTTTTTCAAATGAAAAGTGAAGGTAAAGTTTGTGAAAGTAAGGAATGTGATAGAGGAAGGTTTAGAGTGGTAAATTATGCTAAGAGTTCAGGCCCATAATATATACTTTCGCGTCGTATATTGTTGACATGACCTTTAATAGTGTGTATGGTGTACCGTACTAAAGAGTGCATCAATAGTCCCAGGACTTGTATATGATATGTAATGAGTAGCAGAGTAGAGGTCAAAAATTTTTTTTTTTGAGCAAAGATTTTTTGGTGTCGAGATTTGCAATGAAGAGAGTACTACCCTTTATTTTCTCTTTCATTTACAAATAAGATACCTCTTTATTTTCACCCAGGGAGCCATGTTGAGGCCAAAGGCACTCTCTATAGCAGTCCTTTGCCTTCATGGCAGTTACATTTCGGCACGTGCAGACACTGTTTCGTTTTAGAATATACGAGCCGGAGACCGTGGCGAAGCCACGGTCGGCTCTTGTCTCGTTAGAAAATTTAGTACTTTGCCTCGTGAAGACAAAAAAAAGAAACATAGTCTGCAGCAACATAAGGTTTGCATTTTGGTAAAGGTGAAATCAATAAGCCCATGTAGGCCTTTACTGCTACAAAAAGCTGTGTGTAAACTGCGTGTTTTTTTTTTTTTTTTTTTTTTTTTTTTTTTAAAAAAAAAAAAAAAAGTAATGTAAACACATACCAAACTAAGATACAAACTAACATGCAAAAATAAAAAATAAGACACAACAAAATAAATAAAAAACAATCAAGAAGGTGAATATCCGGTAATCACAGCATTAGAATAACGACAGCGAAGAGACAACATGGTAAATGACGACCAAAAGGTGACGTGCCTATAAAGCATCTTTAAAGATAATGTTCCGCGTGTATATTCCAGGCTTATTTCTTATCTTACCGTTTATGATAAGTACCTTTAGATTATTTGGGTTTGTACATCGTGACAAAGCAGCGTAGAGATGACCATGACTGAAAGTATCTTGGGAAAAGATAAACACCGACATGTTTGAGCATCTGTCACTCTCCAAAAAGCTCTACCAACCATGGAGTATGCTTTCGATGAAGGGCCGATTTCGGCTGCAATCCCAGCTTCTCTTGCCTTTTCTTCTTCAAGTGTTCTTTCCTCTTATTCGTCCTTTTTCTCTTCTTTCCCCTCTTGTTCGACCAAAGCAAGCTCTGTACACTCGTTGATGGAGCTGTAGATCTTACCATACAGCTTCTCCTCGACATCCTCTACTACCTGTTGGCTTTGTATTTGTTCCTCTTCAGCATCTATGGGTCGCACTTAAATACGTTACACAGCCTGCTGAGATCGTCGTGCTTGGATGAAACCCGATGTTGATCCCAAGGGTGTAATAGGGAAAGCTGTGGAGCGTACGGAGCATCATTTCAAAAATGAAAAAAAAAAAAAAAAAAAAAAAAATGAATTAAGGTTCAGAGGTGTGGATTAGGAAGCTAATTATTGAAGAAGCTTCATTTTTTTTTTTTTTTTTTTGTTTCACGCCAGTCACTTCGCCTTTTTGAAGTCATCTTTTTTGGTTGTCACATAATTTTTTGTAATATTTTAATATAAGAGAAGAGAGAAGAGAGTTTTTAATATAAGAAGAAGATACACAAAGGCACTAACGGTATTAGTGCTCTAATGAACACCTCGTTGGCGCCTTCCAGCCCGAAGCCCGAGTCCACAGCCACTGTATCAGCCGCTGCCTCTGTTGCGACTAGTAGTAAATTATATGGGTTTTTTACTATAGCTAAGATTTTTACCCTTTTATATTTAACGAAGATCCCTGGATTATAATAAAGACATCTTTCTTTCGTTCTCGTTACTTAGTGTATTTCAGCCTCTAATGGGTCCCCAAAGTTCTTCTGGACCGTTGAGAACCTTAGGTACCCCTTGATATCGAGCCGCTGTACCTCTAACGCAAAACATTGGGTGCTGCGCTTTGACGTTTCTGATAGCGCTGCTGCTCAGTGGCGGCGATACAGGGCTGGAGCGCGAGAATACTGACGTGAGGCTCCCGGCAATGGCCATGGCTACGTCCCTCTATTGACTTATGTTTTCGAAAGCCGTAAACCCGTTTCTACTGTCTCGCGTCACCTGTGCTGGGGAACGCGCTCTCGGCAACCCTTGTGAGCCAGGGCTTGAGGTCGTTGTCGAAGGTGGGTTGTTCCTTCGCCAAGGAAGCAGACCTAGGCCTTCAATCGTCTCCACGAATGCCTCCATCTCCAGGAGGTGCTTCAGTGTTGCCTGCCATACGCTCTGGAGGCTTTGATGGTGGTATAGACAGGTAATGCCAGGCAGAACGAAATGCCCCAGAGGAGCTCAAGCCTGGCACAGGGAGTAGAGAGGCATGACAGATTGCTACTCTTCTCCCCGTAAGGGCCTGGCTTGGCCTTCAGGTCCCCCGTTCCTTATCGCAGAATCATCTCACATGTAAGCCTGGCGTACTCGCCCAACTTTGTAAAATGAAATGTCAACTGGGAGAGCTACCGCTGATATGTGCAAGCAGGTGCCTCCTTACCCGCAGAAACAAGCCTAGAGTTGTAGCAATCCGGACCTCCCTGCTGTTGGTCGTCAACAAGAAGTTCATGGCGGTCCAACGTTGTTGATGGGCATTTCTCCAATAAAAAATAATAATAAAAAAAAAAAAAAAAAAAAAAAAAAGTTAGGAAGAGAGGTTTTTTTTTTTATAGTAGTGTGTTTATTTGTCATAGAATTGTTTGGGATAAGAGCATAGTACCCATCTGTTCAGTTAAGGGTTCTGGATACATTCCGAAGCAGAAAACCCTCAGGGATCACACTTCGAGCATTGCTTGTGCTCTCCTGTCTTACACGTGAGGGGCTTCGATATGCCTTCTTGGGTCCGCTGCCGAAGCGGAGCCTACGGTTTTCTCTGAGCCATTCTAGGGCCTTCTCGGGTTTGAAGTGACGCAGTTGCGCTACGGACTGCCTGTGAGAGAAGCAGTAACATTGTCCCAGGCAGTGGGGACAATGTTGGAGCTTATTTGATTTGTATTTTTTTCACTAAATGATGGGTGAGAAATATGTGTTCATATCTTCAGTTGAGGATGAAAAAGTTTAACTGGTCATAATGACAGACAGGAAATGAAGAGAGAAAAAAAGATGTAGATCTACACATCGCACGCAAGAGACATTTATACAGTCGAGGTCAAAGTAGAGCTGCGTATCTGGCTATAGAGTAACATATCCAGGACACATATGTATGCAGTAAGTGGACATGCGTGAGTCTGATCAATGATCAAATAACACCAGAGAGAGCACGCACTTGATCGTATGACTTTTGACGGCATCCAGCGTAGGTGATCACTATGCGCTAGTACAGACATAGTCCTCAATAGTATAGTCCTTTGTCAAATACCCTCTATAAGCGCAAAAGACGGCGGGTCAGGATGGTTTTCATCGAATGTCCTCAATAAACGCCAAAGCTTACTCTGCCAACTAAGGGACTGTATAGGGTGGTAGGGAGGACAGTCTCGGGTAAGTAAGGTAAGTACCAAGAAGTCAATGAAAGTAAAAGTAAGAAAAGAAAGCACCAAACAACAGAACACAAAAAAAAAAGTAAACGAAATACTAATAAAGAAGAGAAGTAGCAGAAAAGGTTAATAAAAGTGAGGAACAGGACAATAAAGCAAGAAAGACTACACCATTAGATGTCCGACCCTGTGTCAAAGGCACGTCCCCAGAACATTTGGACACTCTCACTTTCGAACACTCATGAAAAAAAGGCAAGAGTATAACTATATCTGTGAATGTGCTATTATTATTTGATTGATACCTGATTTACATGCTGCTTCATGGGAGAAATTCAACACTTGCACTAATTATTCTTTCATATCTTTTTACTATTATCTTTATAGCAATGAGGATGTAAACACGACCTGCCGCTACCATATAGTCGTTGCGTTATCAAATCATTGGTGTAGTAAAGTATGTAAATAATTCAGTCGCGGTGCGCCGCGAGAACCTATATGTATATGACGCGATAGATGGCAGGTTCTTTATTTCCTCCGCCATTGGCTTCAGGTTAGGTGTGCCGGTTCACTTTTGTATTAGGGTACACCATACCATCACTGGCTCACCAGCATTACATTGTTCAGCAGTGTAAAAAAATAAAAAAGAAAAGACTAGGTTGTAAAAAGTAAGTGTATCTCCGCTAAGGGATAAAGTGATAAGGAAAATAAAGAGAGAAATAAAGGTAAATTTACAAGGGACACCATCAGATGTCAGAAAGTGAGAGGAGCGTGTTATGGGTAAGAACAAGGACCGAATCACTGAAAATCTAGAGCTTGAAGGTGGAATGGGAACTAACATGTGTAAAGGTAAGTTAGAAAAAGGCTGCAGGATGAAAGACCAAGGGCTTGCTTGAGCCAGACTCTTTCTTTATATTATCTATTTGTAGACATGGCCGTGGTAGTTCCTGATGAGGCCCAGGGAGGGGGATTCGCCAATAGCTAATGAAAGGCCTTTGCACAAAGAAACTTTCTTTACTATGGATTTACAAACATCCCGATTGGTAAAAAATAAATGAGTTAATAGAATAAAAGTTAAACAAAAGGTTAATATGCCCAGCAACAACATAGCTCCAGCGCGCCGGTGAACTTTAAGTCACCTGAAAAAAGATTGGATAACCTAGACATACACCTCAATTGCAACGTACATAAACACTCTAGCGATCAATGAGGATGTTTGCGTTGTTAAAGAGGTTGATACGGCTATTTATTGGGCTTCCCAGAGTGTATTATGTGAAGGAAAATGGGAAAAGTAAGAGCAATCATTATTATTATTATTATTATTTTTAGTTGAACCATTCGAGCCATTTGAACCATTCGAACCATTCGATACTTGAACCATTCGAACTATTCGAATCGATCCAGGATAGGGCTTATTCGAATCGAATAGGAGCACTGGTGGCTCCGACCTTAGGCTGATGACGAGCCTAGCAAAACACTAGACTGACTGTGGACGACTGTGAACGAAGTCACGAGTCGCCCGTCTAATAATACCTATCACATAGATGGCCAATGTATCGATGGGAAACAAACCGGTCTTTATTGAAATGATGCTGCATGAAATACCATCGACTAGAGCATCAAAGAACATTCACAAATATTCGACGGCATTTGAGCAAGCAATAACGTATCTTTTTCATAAACAAAAAGGGTACTTAGCTCTAATCAGCTCATAATTTCATGTGAATATACGTATATTTGAAAAGTATCTAAAAAGAGGAGTATCTGGCTTACTTATTCATTCTTCCTATTGAAAAGAACATCGAGAAACCGCAATCAATGGATTGGAAAGAAGAAATCGATCCAAATCGAGCGGGAGTGGGATACTTTTTTATCTCATCGAGGGCGACCACAGCTCATGCCCTCAGAATATACTACCAGGAAAAAATATGTCAACGCCTTCCTCTCTGCCGGTATATCCTTTTCGTTTCCTAAGAGCCATTTATATAAGCGCTGTTCATACTTGACACCAATAAAGCTCTCGTCTTCCTCTACGGTACTTCCAGCTTTGTTATTTATTGAAATAGCAACTCTTTTATTTAAGCATAGTTTTGGAGGTGTGTTTTAACCAAATTTGATCCGATCGTATCGAAGTTCATGTCTCTAGATGCCGTGATATTAGTTTCATAGAATAACCTCTATCCCCGAAGCAGATGTGCTGAGAAAGAGCACCGAATATTCATATGCTTTTTTATTTTATTCTTCGGTTGGCATCCCAACCGACAACACCTTGACACTGGCAAATAGTAGAAAGTTGGAGCTACCGAATGCTATGAATACTAATAATAGTAAATAACAAAGCAAGTACTACAAAATATTCGTTAAAATCATTCTGTCATAATTAGGCTTATAGAAGTGATAGCTATTCACTTGATATTGCTTTCGGATGGCAACCACATGATCTGAAATCTACTATATGGCGCATTGGCCCTATTTCTTAGAGGAGCGAATCCTTAGATCATGAAGAAGTTGGACCATTGCTAGGCGATATCCAATGTCAATATTTTAAATGTCATATGATTATTAGCCACTCATTCGCAACATGACTACCTCGGGGATAAAGTTAATTCTGATTTGGATACGATCGAGTCAGATCTAAAGCAAAGGATTAAAAAAAACTATATCAGTAGTGATCCAAGTGGAAAGTACAAGACGTACCAATGACGTTGAGGAAGGTTGGGGCTTTATTTGTGCCAAGCGTGGTCCATATTTCCATAGATGATCTCTAAGAAATGAAAAGAAAAAAAAAAGTCAGCAGGTAGGAAAGCATAAACGAGGAAAAAGATGGTTAAGGAAAACATGCATGAGGAAAAAGATAATTAAGGAAAACGTGCACGAGGACAAAGATGGCTAAGGAAAACGTGCACGAGGAAAAAGATAATGAGGAAAAGATGCGCAAGGAAAAAGAGTGTACAAGAGAAAGGCAAATAAGGAGAGACGCAAAATGTGTCCGATACTCAATGGATACATGGTCTAGGTGCTTAGGAAGTATAGTGGTTTCAAGTGTCACTGCGGCATGAACCCTATCAGTTTAGTGTGAGATCCTTGCGAGCAAGGAAGAAGGTGAGAGGCAAATATGTGGGGTCCAAGCACCGCTATTCCTCTCCACATCATCTTCAGGTTTCACCATTCTTTTATAAATATCTCTTTGTCGGCCACTTGGTCTCGCTCTCTCACTATCGATTCTATTTGGTACTTTCATCCCTCTCTCAATCTGTAATGGTAAGAAAGTAAACTATGCTGAGTTTTACTTCAGGTGTTATTGGGAAGTTTAGGGGCTGACTGTGAAGCCGGTCGCTCCCAGCTACAGATGGACAAAATACTTCTTGAGCACAAATAAAGAACACAATGCAAAAGACTGAACGAGAACGGTCAGTACTCCAATGGTTCTTATGCAAAAGAAGGAACAAAGAGCCAGAGTTTCTGGGTTGCTTGTAGAGAGTTAGTGGCGAGCCCTCCCACGTGACTGAAATAAAGCAAACAATGAACTTACCAAAAAACTAGACGTATATTTCCAAACTTGCTATGTCTACATCAGGAACAGCTAAAGTCTCCATCCCCACCCAGACATTTGACACATATTGGCTATGGGCCAAGTCACCATCCAAGGACTTTGTCAGTGGTCCACGCACAGGAAAATGGATGCTCTTCTACGACAAATCCGTCCTCGATGACAAGTGGGCTGCTGTAAAAAGACTTGTTGAACAAGATTTACTGGGAGGCGTAGCAAAATGCTCCACTGCAATGGAAAATCCCAATGCAACAAGCTCAAAATCAGGTGTCATAATTGTGTATACACCAGATTATCAAGACGAAGAGGACGTGTATAGGATTGCTGCCATTTTGCATGAGAAATTGGATTACAAAAAGCCCATGTATTACAAAACGGACGAACAGACATATGCAGGAGCATACAGGAAAACTGGATCAACAAAAAATCACATCTACCGTTATCCACCTGGCTAGATGGCTCTACAACTTGTATATTCGGATGTTCTTCCCTTATTTCTTTATCTTCATTAAAGGGTCTATATTGAAGCATATTATAATCATGTAAGGGTTGGAGTGTTCTCTCAATGCCAATGTCCCCTTTCATGACAATTTCAAATACAGGAAGCGATAATTGAACGATAGAGTTACTACGATCGAGTGTCCTATGTACACCCTAAATGCGGCTTCAACTCGCCTTGGAGCTAATATTTTGTTTCCCTACAACTATAGGCCTATTTGAGTATATTTATATATCTCTATATATTAATTACACGGGCTGTTCTTGCCTCGTAAAAAAAGTTGATACTTTATTTTGTGAGAGCAACGTAACAGGTTATCTTTATCGTACAAAATAAAATACAAAGTAAAATACGAAAATAAGTGCTACAACCAAGAGAAGAATATCTGGCAAAATAACGTCAGAGATGAGCTGAAAGTCAACGTGAATGGCTTGGAGATGAAGAAGCGACAAAATATCTGAAGACCAAAGATATTGTGACTACAAAGCACCCTTGAAGACAATGTTTCGGGTGTATATCCCAGGCTTATCTTTTACCTCCCCATTCCCGACCAGCACCTTAAGATTGTTTGGGTCAGTACACCGTGGTAAAGCGACGTAGAGATGGCCATGACTGAAGACAGCTTGAGGAAGATAAACACCGACATGCTTAAGTGTCTGTCCTTGCGACTTATTGATAGTTATGGCGAAGGCGGACTTGACTGAAAATTGGCGTCTGCAGAACATAACTGGAGAAGAGCGGTCATCAATCGTTGTAAGCGGTATGCGGGAAATGAAAACACGCTCTCCTTGATATTGCCCATTGATAATCTGAATGTGTTACACCGCTCCGATTCGAATCTGCCGATCCTGATAGTGTCGTCATCAAGTCCACTGGCATCACCAATATAGTCTATTAGTTTGACGACCTCTCTTGGGACATTATTGGTTACTCTCTCCACCTCCTTTATTACGGCATCCCTCGATGGCAAGGCACTCAAAGATAGAATCCTGCCGAAGATATTGTCCGATAAAGGCCCAACAAACTCCACCCAATTCTCGATGTCATACGAGATGTAGACTCTTTCACATGAGGCATGCGCCGTCCCTGCGAAGACAACTCGAGCGCCATTCTTATCCTGGGCCACAAAGTTAGGTGAATTAATGGGTTCAAAAGGTCAGGCTTTGACCTATTGTCCTTGCGGAAAAGTTCGCCGTGTTCATCAATGATTACGAGAGTTTTCTTGCTCTTTTGACAAAGTATCCTGGACAAAATTATCTCGACGGCAAAAACTATGGGATCGTCCTTAGAGTTTTCGTCCGGCACCAAGTTTTCAAGGTCTAAAGTAGTCAACAGGCCCTTATTAAGGGCAAAGAATCAGAGGCATATTTCGTTAGCTGCTACAGCCACAGCCGACTTGGCTAGTGCAGCGGCATTCGCGACATAAAGTGTTGGCCAGCCTTCTGCATACGCTTTTGCTGCAAGGAATATTGCAAGGTAGGATTTGCCGACATCCATCGGTCCAGCCAATACCCTCCTGATTGAACCATCGCTATCCGCGGAGAATTTGTTCCACAGCTCCATCATCTGTTCAGTGATAATGAACGATTTGCCCTGGAAGCCTTCCTCATAGTGTTTTAGTTATCCGCGAGGTCGTTTCTGAGCTAAAAAGAGGGAGTAATAAGGTTATTGGTTTGAAAATTGGCGTTTAAAAAATAGCAGTGGGAGTCTGAGAATGTGCACGGACCGTGGGGGCGACTTTTCAAATTCTTTTATAGAGATGAGATCCAAAGTCGCCCCCAGTCAAATGTTTTAGCCGTGATACATCTCAAAATAAAGAATCGTGTTTACTAGATTTCTATGACAAGCCTTTTTATAGGATTAAGAGCTATATTATTACTGTATACTGTGACAAGAATTCTAAGTTGGGATGTTTCTAAACACTTTCTCTTTGAGCTCGTCGAAGCTGACATGAAGAAGATCTTTGTGCTTGTCGACTAATCCAGTGTGGTTTGGTGCACCAGAGGAACCACACATGTAAACTATTATAAATCCAGTTATTGTCTCTTCATCCTTTTTGACAACAGAATGTCCATCGTCAATTACGGCGGAATGATTACCTCCAAGTACTTCGTCCAAATAACTTTCGATTTTATTTATGTTGTCGGAACCTCTCTTAGCAAAAGCGTTCTGGAACTTCTTAGTTTGTTTCCTGTCGTGTTCTTGGAAATCACTTACGAACACCTGGATAAACATTGTGTCGAGTGTGAAATCAAAGCGAGGATAAGTCGGATAGCAATGACTCAGTACATGTCCATAGCCATGTCTGAAAGAAGTCTTGCCTTGTTGGATTGTCCCATGATCCTTAAAGTCCATTTTAATCTCCATTAGATCCTTGCCGCAAAGGTTTGTTGCTCTGAGAACGATTGGCTTAGTTAAAGTCAAAAACCGGACCAACAGTGTCAACTTGAAATCATCACCTACCTCTCCAAGATTTACTTGCCTCAGGATATGCTCATGATGAGGTATGTTTGTAAACGCCTGAAAGAGTGCTTTCTAAGCTGGGAGGCACAAGACATAGTTCATGGCTCCGCCGTCCTTGTTGAGACGATAGATAAGCCCTAGGTCACGGAAATCCCATTCAAAATCACTACTCTGCGAGTTGTTGCCAAGGAAGACTGTTGCAAGCCTTTTAGCGAACTTCTTCGATGTCTCACTGCGAGTTTCGTAGTACGTCCAAACTATAGCGTGAAACGTGCTTGTTCTCTTAGCTACAAACGTATCAATGTCATTTCTTGTGAGCGCCCTTTCCTCAATTGACCGAATGAAGAGCATAAACTCTCGCGGCACACGGTGTGTAAGCCTCGTTACATCCTGGACAATATCAGGTTGATTTAGGTATGATACTTAAAGTTGCCGCTCATTTGGATAAACTTAAGTTAGAGCATGACAATGGAGTCGGACAAAAGGATTTTCGTACTTGCCAAGAATGAAAAAAAAAAAAAAAAAAAAAAAAATCAGTAGTAAAAAAAAAAAAATGAGTAGTAAAAAAAAAAAAAATCATATATCAAGCTGTATCATCACTCATCTTTCAGCTCTCACCATTTTTCATCCCATCTCCTACCTCCAGCTTATAGAAAAACAAAACATCAAGTGGCTAGCTCTTTTATTCTTTACCTCCTTCCTGGTTTCTTTTAGAGGTATGTTGCCAAGTTTCCAGTCTGATCTAAAGATAACTGTCATTCGAAACACTCTTTTTCCTTTCCTTTTTCTTTTTTTTGTCGTCTCTAACAGCGATAGAATTAGGTCAAATCGCTAGGATATAAAGTTGTTAGCGTTCATAAATAGTCCACTAACGCGCGTTACTCCCGTACCAAATGCACTAGCTTCTTGAGGTCTAGTCCCACTAAGGTCAAAAATACTGCCATAGCTGTAGTGTATTTTGATCATGATGTGCCTTGCCTCAAATACGACATCTCAGGAGCAACAAGGGCCGTGAGGAGAACTTCCTCAGTAGTACCTGCAAAGCGCTCGAATATAACAATGACTGGGAGAGATCGACCCCCTCTCTTCATGAATTTGTAAACGTAAACAATCATAGCTTTCGTCACTCCCGAGATATCGCAGTTATTCTTCTGCTCCGACTAATTTCGATTTGGTACAGATCAAGAGATAAAATAGTGTATGTATGGTAGCCATGTACAACTGGTGGACATAAGAAAACTTGCTCTTATCATGCGAAGCGGTTCAAGCTGTTTTCCTGACTACTATTGGGGCTCAGAAGGGGCTCTAGGCCCTTTTGGGAGAGTCTGAAGAGGAAGTTTGTAGGAGTTTGCTGTGTCCACAACCTCAATTTTTATTATTTTACCACTAACATGGAGTGCGTATATACAACAATGCTTTATTATCATAAAAGTCGCACTTTGATTCTAGCCTGAAGTCGAATATGCTTGAGATGCGCCGCGACACACCGAATCTAGCGAAGGCCAAGTTGGGTAAAGCTTGTTATTCAAGTATAATGTAAGTGCTCCAAGAAACAAAAGCAAAACCCTACGCTCCTCATATCTGTAATAGGTTTTGGTACCCTAGAATACTAAAGCTACTGAAACTGCTATATGAGCGGACTATGGGAGGATATGTTGAACGTGATAGTGATGACATACCTGCTGACTTTTTTCTCTGACTCCAAGTTAGGTCCAGTCGCAAAGGCTGGCATGTTTTTGGCAGGCTAAGTAAGCACATTTTCTGCCTGCCTGCCAGACTAGCGTTCACGAAGGTGCAGTCAGTAAGTACACTCCCCTCCCTCTTATACACTCGCTTTTCAGCAAACATCTCTAATGGTACTTGCAAAGTACTATACTAACGTCTATCCTTTTAAAATGACACTCCAGGATCAATATCTGAACCTATCACTATCCCCAGCAAACGCAAAATGCGGGAATTTACGGTAGAGGAACCTTGGCAATCACTGATTGTAGAGGTTAACTCTCGTTGCCTATAGAGTAACTTAATGTTGCCATCCGTTCCTTCATAAATAATAAGTGAATGGCAAAAAGGACACATTTTTTTCTGGAACAGACGCCGATAATGAGCTGCACGTCTATGTTATACAGTCATGTATACTATACAATGGCTATAATCTTAGTCTTAGTCATATTATACTTCTAATATGATTACCTCTCAAGTATGAATAGGATGTACACATTTATTGATGTATTGCATGATGACACGTTGTTTGTATGAGTAATAACAAAAAAAACTATTAGAATAGGTTTTTTTTTCTGAAAGATGGTATTCCGTTCCATATGTTGCCTTACTCCGTCTTGGGCTTAGCAGCTTCATCAACTTTGATGGCCTGGCCACCAGGGACAGCCATGACAAATGGTGCAGGGCGAAGAGGAGTATCGGGCATAGGTGGCAACAATGAGGCTGCGCTCTGCCTTGCCAATTGTGCCATAGTGGCGCTATTTATTTTTGAAAAAAAGTAAAATATTGATGTGGTTAGATGAAATCGCGTAAACAGACCTACGCGTGAAATAAAAATCAAATGAATATTTTAGACTTACTCCATAATCACCAAAGCTGCCATGGCCTCAACGATGGGTGTGGCACGTGGAACCACGCAGGGATCATGGCGACCACGTGTTGCCAAGACACCATCCACACCATTGTAACTCGTTGTCTTTTGTTCTTGGCTGATGGTTGCAGGAGATTTGAAACCGATTCTGAAATAGATATTTTCACCATTCGAGATTCCTCCTTGGATCCCTCCCGAGAAATTAGTCTTGGTTCCCAAGATCTTTTGGCCCTTACGACTGACCTTTTGGACCCATGCGTCATTATGCAAATGTCCCGGTACCTGTGTGCCTCCAAATCCTGAGCCAATTTCAAAGGCCTTTGTAGCTGGGATCGATAACATTGCATGAGCAAGCTTGGCCTCCAATTTATCAAAGCATGGCTCTCCAAGTCCTGTGGGCACATTACGGATCACACAGGTGACGGTTCCTCCGATCGAGTCATTTGCCTCCTTGGCTTCAATGATGCGCTATAAAGGTAGAAAAAAGAAAAAAGAAAAAAGAAAAACAGAGTGAGATGATGAATCATAAGACAGAAAATATAACGAGCTCTTTTTTTTTTTTTTTTTTTTTTTTTCCTCCTTCCGCTTTATTTATATTACCTGAGTCATCTTCTTGGAAACTTCCTTATCGGGGCATCGAGTAGCTTCCTGATCGATTTGCTCTCGAGTTATTGTGTTCAACATCTCTACAAATTGTTCAGAAGGAACTCCGTTCTCGTTTTGTTCCTCAATAAAGGGCATGGCGATCTTACCGACTGATGACACGAATGCCACAATCTCAGTACCAAATGCTTCCTTTAAGAACTTTTCCGCAACCGCTCCAGCAGCCACGCGACCTTTTTTTTTTTTTTTTTTTTTTTTTAGAATAAAAATAATAAACAAATATATAAATATATAAATAGATAAAAAAAATAAAAAAAAATAAAAAGTTGGCATTCTTCAGATCATTTTTGTTTTTGTTGGGAAATTTCTCCTTCCTTCGAACCACAAGGAAATGGTTTTTTTTTTTTTTTTTTTTTTTTTTTTTTTTTTTTTTTTCCTTTCACTTATTTCTTTCATTACCAATTGTCTCGCGAGCACTAGCACGTCCACCACCGGATGAGGCCTTCAATCCATATTTGAGCAAATAGGTCCAATCAGCGTGAGAAGGACGAGGGTACAGATCCGTCTCAGTGTAATCATGAGGACGCTGATCCTGATTCGGGACTGTCAATCCAATCGGTGTTCCCAATGTGTGTCCAAATTCTGTACCAGACAAAATCGTTACCCTATCCTTCTCATCACGCTATTTGGGAAAGACACACACATACACAAAAAAAAAAAAGTTAATAATCATGATAACAATAATGAGGAAAAGATAATCATAGAACGCATTGATATAAGATACAGGATATAAGGTATAGTGTATAAGATATAAGGCATAAGATATAATGTAATATGAGGATTGATCTTCTTACAGGAGTGGTGAGATTGCTTTGTCCAGGGCGTCGGCGAGTTAGTTGAGGCTGGATATCATCCTCAGTCAAGGCAAGTCCAGGTGGACATCCATCGATGATACAACCAACGCCTTTACAGTGTGACTCTCCAAAGGTTGTAACACGGAAGTGGGTTCCAAAAGTTGACATTGTTAATTTTTTCCTTTGAAAAGAAAGAATGAAAAGAGATTTCAACAATGAATGAATGAGTCAAAAGAAAAAAGATAAAGAGGGCACTTGTTCAGAAGAATTAAGTGTAAACAGTCACATTCACATTCCATTTCATCGAGTCATATGCGCCACAGCCCCCTCCAACAATTGACTGGCCTTCAATTACACTTTCTCAAAAAAGAATTTGCTGCGCAAAAAAAGGGAGACGAGCGCCTGTTGCAATCTGTTCCAATATCTATGGGTTCATATTATTTTACTTTTATATGCTCTTGTTTTTCTACATCTTTCTTTCTTTCTTTCTTGTTTTGTTTTGATTATTCTATACCGAAAAGTTGCCAAGGAGCTCCGGTACCTGAACTTCGCCCTTGTTGATCTTCTCCAAAGTCTTGATCAGATCAAAATTAATCTTTTCGGACACAACCGAATCCTTCTTATAATCAGGATGGTTCTGTACAAATTGACGGATCCATGAGGCTGCTGTCATCAATGTTCCATTCGCACGCTTCTTGATCAATTCAAGATATTTGCTAATCTCACATCGTGTCTCAATATCAATGTTCAATGTGTTCAAATAATTGTTGACTAATCCCAGCAGTCCAGGGAATCCCTTTGCTGGATTGCCATTGATGATCTCATCAATCGTCATCAGTTCATACTCATTATCCACTCCTGCGGAAGGTTGTTGTTGGTGATGGTGATGGTGGCTACTGTTGCTGTTGTCTGTATGGGCTGGATCCTGTTCGTTGATAGTTGTCATATGAGGTACTGTCGCATGGGTTACACGGGGTGATCCAGAAGGGGTTCCTGAAGCTGGTGTGCTAGGTCGCGACTGAGGGAAAATTTGTTTACGGAAATGGAACTTTTCTTGAAGAACGGCGTTTCTATGATGGGCGACCTTCATGTTCTCATCAACCTAACAACAAGTTAAATTAAAATTAGAATATTGTTTAAAAATGTATCTAACCATAACCATACCTTATTGTCCCATTAAACAAAACAAAAAACAAAAAAACAAAAAAAAAAAAAAAAAAAAAAAAAATTACCTTGGAAATAGGAATATAAAAGTTGGTGTTGAAGCTTAGTACAGCACGGGTGACCAAGACAATGAAGATCGCAAAGGCTGCATTCTCAAAATCTGTCAACTGAATCTCCATTGAGCGGAACTCGACACGCCAACCAATAGGACTGGTCTTTGAAGGTGGGGGTTTGAAACGCATGGTTTGCCAATTGGTACTCTGTAAATTCTCGAAATGGTCTGTGCTCTCGTTATCGTCCACATTCAACAACTCATGGAAAATCACCAAGGGATCACGGATGAAGAGATGTGAGATATGGCGAGCCAAGAGATCATCAATGCCATTGTCGGAAAGCTTTTTGTAAATGTCCTCGTCGTAGACCAAGGGTATGTCGTTGTACTCAGGCTTGTAGCTGGGGTCATTAGAGATGTACGAGTCTATCGAATCATAACGTGATTTGGGGATCCTGTACTTGTTTTCTTTGAGAGGCTATTAATATCAAAAAAGTAACAAATAAATAAATAAATAGACAAATAAACAAAAACAAGTCGAGGTGATATGAATAAAAAAAGATGTGAGATGGTGCAGAAATGGTGCCATTTGACGTTCCACATGGACAAATAAAAAAGATTTTGGTAAAGGAGTACAGTAAAGAATGCAATAAAAGTCCATGTGTCACACACAGCATTGATCAAGTAAAGCCCTTTTTTTTTTTTTCCTCTCTTTCTTTTCCGAGATCAGGCGGAGTTTTTTTTTTTTTTTTTTTTTTTTACCTTGAGTCCACGCTCTTCTTCGGTTCTGTCATCTACGGATTGAGCAATCACATTCCATCTACAATCAACATCACTCAAATATCCACGATAAATGGGAGCAGCAGCTGTCAAGGCCAACATGATGGGGCCCAATGGCGCCATTTGATCATAGATCTTGCGTGCCTCATCGACATTGACCGCCTGAAATGTGATCTGTAGACAACAACATCCCATGCCAAAAGCCATAGCGTCCATGTAAATATGATCTGGTTTGGCAGCTCCTTCTTCAATCGCATTCTTATCCTCGGGATAGTCATTAAAAGTTGGGATAGTAGGATCGATAAAAGGTTTTGGAGTATTGACATCGTGGAAAATAGGCATATTGATTGCAACTTTGGATCCACGGCGACGGCGAATATTGGCGGTTAAAGTTCTGGGAACATTAAGAAAAAAAATAAAATAAAAACATAAAAAGTTTAAACATTGCGCAGCATCCAATGAGTTTACTAATTATTAAAGAGAAGCAACTCACAGCGTGTATCCATTTTTTTTTTATAAAAAAAAAAAAAAAAACTTACGGGAATCGAGCGTGAGCATTAATGATATCATCTGGGACAAAGAGACTGCGAGCAGCTGGACCATGTGGCTCATGATGGGGCTCAAGGAATTCTCCAGCACATCCAAGACGGGGATAAGATGTCAGTGTTACAGGGACCTCATTTGGCTTCATGAGCGAACGGGCCAGTTCACGTCTAAAATAAAGCAAATAGTTGTGGCAAGCAACAAGGTAATAAAGATTATGAGTATTTTTTTTTTTTTTTTTTTTTTTTTTTTTTGCAAAGCCATGATTCTAATCCTGACGGAGACTAAAAAGTTTTTTTTATCGATGCTTAAATACCGAAGTTTCATATTCCGTTCGACAGCCAACAGATCGCGAGGAAGTCCCATGTAGGGTTCGCCAGGAGTACCCTCCAACATGTAGCGACCGTATTCAGGATGCCATGATGAGTCGACTAGCAATCTGAATGCAAGCATATAGTATAAAGCATAAAATTAAAGTAGAAAGGTAAACCCAAAAAGACGTGTGTCAGCAGGGTCATTGATGATCATTGATGATCATTGAAGTACATGTAGTATACATGGATATGGATATGGATATGGATATAAAGGAGAGAGAAACGAGATGGCATTGTTGAATTACCTTTTGGCAGGATCGGTCATGGCTTCTTCCTCCTGTATGGCCAAATGCTGTAGGATCTCCCAGACACGCAAGCTGAGCTTGGCTCGCTGATTCTCCTCATCGAGACTGACAACGATATACTCGATCTCATCACCCCAGAGAAGACAATCCTTTTGTGAATCCTTGGTAGCCTCCCAGAGGTTCAGGAACTGGATGATACCATGGGTTCGGACGTGGTCAGCATACTTCTTGGCCTCGTCCCAAGGCATGGGTGTTCCGAGTGATAAGAGACCCATTGTATGATGACTGTGACTATTTTAAAAAGAATATGAATATGGAAGAGAGAAAGAAAAAGAAAATAAAATAAAAGACAAGAGCCGTAAAAAGGTATAGATACAAGTGAAGGATTGAAAAGGTCGAATGAATGAGTGAATGCGGAGGGGAATGAACGATCGAATGAAAGAATGAAAGATAAAAAGAATGAAAAAATGAAAGAAGAGGAAGAGAGTAAAAGACAAAATAACTTTGAAATGAGTTTTATTTTTTCTGCCAATAGGAAAAGGGGTGCTGAAGGATGCATTAGTAATTGACCAGAAAATTTTTTCGATCAATTGACCTATTAGAGTTTTTTGGCACTGTAACAACGTCGAGCCAACGCAAGCTGCACGCGTACAGCAATACAACAATACAACAATACAACAAACAACAATCTTGTTCTCTTGAAGATGGGCCCTGGGAAACTTGTACATGTACATGTACATGTAAATAAGTAAGAAAAAAAAAAAAAAAAAAAAAGTCTAAATAAATGTTTTATAAACAGTAATAGATCCCCTTTGTTAGATGACAACAGTAATCAAGAACAAGATAATGATTTGATTTCAGCCCCTTCTGGGAAACGCAACCGGACAACTTTTTTTTTTTTTTTTTTTTTTTGATTATAAAGCAAAACCAAAGCCGAGCTGCGCAAAGCAAGGGAAGGTTGCAATTGACGCTAGAGATAGCGTGTGATGGCGTTGACATGTATGATGATCAGTCCAATAATATTTTTTTTTTTTTAAGTCTCCTTTGAGAGCCATGGCCTATCAGAGAGTCGGTCTATTATGATCGACGCATGTTCTCATGTTCTGCATAAAATAATCTATAATGGATTATGATGCCAAATCCAGTCCTTTTTCCATTTAAGGGTATTATGTTTCATGTCTGTGCGTACAAGACATGTGTCCGTTTTGTGGCTTTTACTCCGACACTTGTCCTGAAATTTGAATTGACATCAAATCCATCGAAATTTTAACAATGTCATCATGGCATGCTAAAGATCTCTTTCTTTCTTCTTTATTTCACGCCTTCATTCCTCCATACATTCATATACACAATAAAACAATAAAACCTACAATACACAGAGTAGACTTACCCTCTCCCCTGACTAAAACTGAGAAAAATAACGGCACATTCGCATTTTCAAAGGTTCATTCCTGCTTGCTCACTTTCAAAATGACAAACAACAACGAAAAGATTTTATCCAATTTCACCTGCATGGATTTGGAACAAAGCACCAGTCAGACGAAGCCAACCAATTCAAGTACTCGCACTGGATCCACTCGTGCAACACCGAGGAGAAAAAGAGTTATTCTGACTGACGAAACGACTCCAGAGCCTTCACCAGTGGCACAGACTGCTAGAGTTAGTGCAAAGTCTTTTAAGCGCCCTAGGCGTTGTGAGGCTGATTCTTTATCCTCAAATGTCCTTCACTCCGGTCCATTGACAGAAGAAGAGCTGGCCCTGGCGAACGCACGGAAGGAGTCGGCGAGAAGTGTGCTGCAGATGATTTTAGATGATCCAGATTCATCGACGACAGTGAATCAATATAAGACACAGCTCCGGCTGTGGGAGGTATGTTGGATCATCAAAATGTCGCTATGAGCTATCTCAGACAGGCTATCAAACTAGACGACTTGGCTAATTCTCTTTTTTGTTTTTAGCAATACTGCAATGAAAATTATCAAGGTGACTGTAGCGTCGATGCGAAACGCATGCTTGAATACTTCACAACGGTTGTCTTCAAGCGAACAGTAAAGCGATTGATCGGCACAGATCGTTGCTACCGTGGCGCTATTGGGTATGCCCAGCAGGGTGGAGGAGATTCTTCGAATTCTCAGGCTGGGGAAGACGCAGTCTATGAGGGAGAAGAGATCGACGAATTAGTCGAGGCAGATATCGACGAACATGAACTAAGCGACATGGAGCAGAGACTGGAGACATTAGATAACAGCGAGCAAGTTGATGACGACGACGGCCAAAGCATAGACCAAGGTCAACAACAGGGACAGGGTCAGAGACAGGGTCAGGAACAGGGTCAGGAACAGGGTCAGGATCAGGATCAGGAACGGAGACAGGGTCAGGGGCAGGGGCAGGGACAGGAACAAGGACAGGAACAGGAACAGGAACAGGAACAAGGACAGGAACAGGAACAGGATGAAGATCTGGAGCTTCAGCTGAGGTCATTGGCACAGAGAGGTAAGAAGGCTCCTCCCTCCTGGGATAATATGGAGCCACCTGAAGGAGTCGACCCACATCAATGGCAGATTGATATAGCATTGAATGATGAGGAGCGAGCATCACATGAAGCTGTAACTGTTGGGGGTTCAAGCAAGAACATCACGCCGAAGCGGAAGACTGCAGCCGTTATCAGGACTGAAAATGAAAGAGAACAAGGTATGTAAAGATAACCATGTATTAATATATAAATTGTTATACAGTACTGGGATCCAAACCTTTGGGAAGGCTCCGCCATCACGCGTACCCCAGGTGACAAGACACCATGGCCGCAACTCAGTGTTAATTATCAATATAAATAGCCTACTAAATTATGACTTAATAAACCATTCCTTAATCCTGCATCCACCTTAATGTATCTTTGATTGTTACAATTTACACTAATGGTTGATACTTTTTATTATATATACAATTTTTTTTTTTTTTTTTTTTTTTGGATATACTTTTGCGTTTGTAGTTATCCTGCAAGCACCAGAGGACAAACATGGCAGCAAAATTGTCTTTGTTCCTCTCACGCTGGGGACAGTCGCAAATGTTAAGAAGGCTTTGCAATACTTATGGAGGCAACAGTCTTCTTCGACAGCTCCGTATCCCAATCCCGCCCCAAACCCAAGAACGGATGTACCACTAGCGGAGGCGATCAAAAATTATGGAGAGAAACTTGTCCATCACAAAGTAACGACAGGCACCTTATCTCGCACTGCCACCTGTGCCGTACGAGAACCTTACAACACTAAAATGTACCTGCGTATGTTGGCCTTTACATGGCGCATGCTTCCGACGGTTGGAGTAAGCGGCAGGCGACCTTACGACAGTGTTACAAGATTTCAGTATATGAGGGAGAGGCTATGCCTCCTTGCACGCCATCATATGTTGCTGCGGGATGAGGACATCCGAAACTTGAACCTGGCTAACACATTCAATATTCAGACCCGTCACCCCGCGCCAGGGTCAAAGCTGGCGTCGGGGCTTGTCTTCTGCATCACACGTGGAAAGACAAACCATAAAGGTGTCGAACTCTATGCGACAGCTTATCGACATAAGCTGTTCTTAAGGTGCACCGTGGGCGGGTTTGCATTTTATATGCTAGAACGGTTCCAGGTAAATGATGCCGTCAGTCTTGACGCGAGCGTATGATTTTTTCTCATTCAATTACACGAAGTGACATATATCCTTATTTTTTTTTTTTTCCCTATTGTAGGTGTTCAAGGAGCCTCTTCCCAATTTTGCGGACCCTGACGAGTGGTACAGCATCAAGGTGCTAACAGGGGGTGGAACAAGCCAAGAACGGTTAGAGAACCGAAAGGAAGCGCTTGTTGGCCGAACCCAAATGAGCACTACGGCGGCTGTAATGCGTGCCTGCGACGTGCATTCGGCCAAAATTACGCACTCTGGCCGACATGCAGGGGTCTCGGAAGCCTACGAAAGAGGCTTAAGCCTGGACGATATTCGCCACTTGGGAAGGTGGGTCATGGGGCAAATGGAGAACTTCTATGCTCCAAAAAACCCAACCAGGGGCGCTTTTTGTATGGCTCAGTTTGGACCGAATGAGCCTTACTTTATCGAGCGTGATTTGGTCACCCCGCCCTTAGAGCTCCAGCGTCTGGTCTTTCCTTGGATTGAGGAAAATTTTGATAAACATATGCCGGAGAGAGCTGACTCCTGGAGAGAGGAGTGCACCAAAGAAATGCTGGGGGTCGATCCAAATGTCCCGACAGACGAAGACATTTTTTGGACGCCAATCGAGAAGAAGACGAGCTCGAAACGATTGACCCGTGCCTTCAGCACTGACTCCCTTGTTACACGCATTGGGTTCCTCAAACTTCTTGTGCGTATGAGGCGAGTAATCCTTCAGGATGCAGTGCTCTTTTTGAAGCCGAACGACAAGGGGAAAATGTTGGAGAACAAACTCCTCGAATCGTTACCAGAAATCTTTGGTTGCCAGCTCTTTCTGGATTTCCAACATCAATTGCTTCGGGCCATCGACGTACATCGCCGACAAGCAGGCATCATCCAAGCGGATGTGCCAGTTAATGCGCAAACTATGGTAAGCGCCATTAACACGTTGTCGGTAGAGGCGCGGGTCTTTCATCAACTCCAGCATGAGACGGTCCAGAAGCTCGAGGCCCTATCCACCCTTGTGACAGAGCAACAGGAGCAACAGAGGCAGCAACAGGAGCAACAGAGGCAGCAACAGGAGCAAATCCACTTACTTCTCCAATCGCTGCAGCAGCAACAAAGCGCAAATGTGCGGCAGCCTTTTCCATATCATGTGCAGTCTTGCCCGCCCTTTGTGTTTAATCCTTCTCCATTGGCGCCAGCACAGAGCCGCCTAGCTTCTTTTCCTTCGGTTCCTCAGGCTCCTACTACGCAGGGCCTATATCAAGCTCGCCAGGCCGCTCCACCGCAACAGCAGCCATTATTTTCCAACCAATTGCCACCATGTCCTCAGCAACAGCATCCATATCAACATAGCCATGTGCAGGCTCCAATGACCTCAGAGCAGACACAACGATTGCCGGAAGATGAAAGGTATAAAGGCTACCTCATGAAAGGCGATGGCAAGCAATTGACGGTCAGGGAAGCATGGGATGAATTCCGTGGGCCCGTTGCTCAGGCAAAGCAGGAAAATCACAAATGGCCATTCACAGAGGCGCGTCACAAGGCATTCAGGCGCAGGCGTCAATTTTTCGATCTGATAAAGAATATTGCCGAAAAACAGAAGCGAGACTTCGAAGAGGTAGTAGACGCACTGACAGCTCAGTACAAGGGTCGGACAATCAATTCCATTCGACTAGAGCTTCTGAAAGACACCGGGAATGACGAAGGCTGCCACCAAGATGCGGACGAGTAGATGAGTAAGGGTAATTTTTTTTTTCTTTTTTTATATATATATACATATATATATATCCTCGGATACAAATTTAAGCAATAAAGCACAAAGTAGTGATGGTGTCGGAAATACCAAGACATGAACTGAGCTACAAGAAGCAGAAAACTGTTGGCTGCATCCTTGAGCCAAAAGAGGCTGAGAAAATACAATGTACAAGCAACCCATTGTCGTGAAATTTGTGATATTCCAAGGTGTTTAGCATAAGTATCATCCAGGAAAAAGCATTATCGTCAACATTATTAACAAGACAAAACACCATCAAAGCACTATCAAAGCATTTTTGACTCGACTCGGCTACCAACGCACTATAACAGAAATAATTGAATACTTCATCAATATAAAAACTGTCATGTTTAATCATTAACACTGTCTCTACCATAAAAAGATTTTGTCTATTTCGCTTCACAAATCCATTTTGTGGAAAAAGATTTGTGAAGCGAAATATAAAAATTTTGTGACTTGGTATCCTTCTGTGTCCACCTGTGTCCGCCTGTGTCCATCTGAATGGACACAGGTGAGCAATTTCGTTTCACAATCTATAATGGATTATGATGCCAAATCCAGTCCTTTTTCCATTTAAGGGTATTATGTTTCATGTCTGTGCGTACAAGACATGTGTCCGTTTTGTG
Source organism: Lobosporangium transversale (assembly GCF_002105155.1). Taxonomy (NCBI): domain Eukaryota; kingdom Fungi; phylum Mortierellomycota; class Mortierellomycetes; order Mortierellales; family Mortierellaceae; genus Lobosporangium; species Lobosporangium transversale. The sequence goes on from NW_019028993.1 coordinate 680,154, forward strand.
GCTTTTACTCCGACACTTGTCCTGAAATTTGAATTGACATCAAATCCATCGAAATTTTAACAATGTCATCATGGCATGCTAAAGATCTCTTTCTTTCTTCTTTATTTCACGCCTTCATTCCTCCATACATTCATATACACAATAAAACAATAAAACCTACAATACACAGAGTAGACTTACCCTCTCCCCTGACTAAAACTGAGAAAAATAACGGCACATTCGCATTTTCAAAGGTTCATTCCTGCTTGCTCACTTTCAAAATGACAAACAACAACGAAAAGATTTTATCCAATTTCACCTGCATGGATTTGGAACAAAGCACCAGTCAGACGAAGCCAACCAATTCAAGTACTCGCACTGGATCCACTCGTGCAACACCGAGGAGAAAAAGAGTTATTCTGACTGACGAAACGACTCCAGAGCCTTCACCAGTGGCACAGACTGCTAGAGTTAGTGCAAAGTCTTTTAAGCGCCCTAGGCGTTGTGAGGCTGATTCTTTATCCTCAAATGTCCTTCACTCCGGTCCATTGACAGAAGAAGAGCTGGCCCTGGCGAACGCACGGAAGGAGTCGGCGAGAAGTGTGCTGCAGATGATTTTAGATGATCCAGATTCATCGACGACAGTGAATCAATATAAGACACAGCTCCGGCTGTGGGAGGTATGTTGGATCATCAAAATGTCGCTATGAGCTATCTCAGACAGGCTATCAAACTAGACGACTTGGCTAATTCTCTTTTTTGTTTTTAGCAATACTGCAATGAAAATTATCAAGGTGACTGTAGCGTCGATGCGAAACGCATGCTTGAATACTTCACAACGGTTGTCTTCAAGCGAACAGTAAAGCGATTGATCGGCACAGATCGTTGCTACCGTGGCGCTATTGGGTATGCCCAGCAGGGTGGAGGAGATTCTTCGAATTCTCAGGCTGGGGAAGACGCAGTCTATGAGGGAGAAGAGATCGACGAATTAGTCGAGGCAGATATCGACGAACATGAACTAAGCGACATGGAGCAGAGACTGGAGACATTAGATAACAGCGAGCAAGTTGATGACGACGACGGCCAAAGCATAGACCAAGGTCAACAACAGGGACAGGGTCAGAGACAGGGTCAGGAACAGGGTCAGGAACAGGGTCAGGATCAGGATCAGGAACGGAGACAGGGTCAGGGGCAGGGGCAGGGACAGGAACAAGGACAGGAACAGGAACAGGAACAGGAACAAGGACAGGAACAGGAACAGGATGAAGATCTGGAGCTTCAGCTGAGGTCATTGGCACAGAGAGGTAAGAAGGCTCCTCCCTCCTGGGATAATATGGAGCCACCTGAAGGAGTCGACCCACATCAATGGCAGATTGATATAGCATTGAATGATGAGGAGCGAGCATCACATGAAGCTGTAACTGTTGGGGGTTCAAGCAAGAACATCACGCCGAAGCGGAAGACTGCAGCCGTTATCAGGACTGAAAATGAAAGAGAACAAGGTATGTAAAGATAACCATGTATTAATATATAAATTGTTATACAGTACTGGGATCCAAACCTTTGGGAAGGCTCCGCCATCACGCGTACCCCAGGTGACAAGACACCATGGCCGCAACTCAGTGTTAATTATCAATATAAATAGCCTACTAAATTATGACTTAATAAACCATTCCTTAATCCTGCATCCACCTTAATGTATCTTTGATTGTTACAATTTACACTAATGGTTGATACTTTTTATTATATATACAATTTTTTTTTTTTTTTTTTTTTTTTGGATATACTTTTGCGTTTGTAGTTATCCTGCAAGCACCAGAGGACAAACATGGCAGCAAAATTGTCTTTGTTCCTCTCACGCTGGGGACAGTCGCAAATGTTAAGAAGGCTTTGCAATACTTATGGAGGCAACAGTCTTCTTCGACAGCTCCGTATCCCAATCCCGCCCCAAACCCAAGAACGGATGTACCACTAGCGGAGGCGATCAAAAATTATGGAGAGAAACTTGTCCATCACAAAGTAACGACAGGCACCTTATCTCGCACTGCCACCTGTGCCGTACGAGAACCTTACAACACTAAAATGTACCTGCGTATGTTGGCCTTTACATGGCGCATGCTTCCGACGGTTGGAGTAAGCGGCAGGCGACCTTACGACAGTGTTACAAGATTTCAGTATATGAGGGAGAGGCTATGCCTCCTTGCACGCCATCATATGTTGCTGCGGGATGAGGACATCCGAAACTTGAACCTGGCTAACACATTCAATATTCAGACCCGTCACCCCGCGCCAGGGTCAAAGCTGGCGTCGGGGCTTGTCTTCTGCATCACACGTGGAAAGACAAACCATAAAGGTGTCGAACTCTATGCGACAGCTTATCGACATAAGCTGTTCTTAAGGTGCACCGTGGGCGGGTTTGCATTTTATATGCTAGAACGGTTCCAGGTAAATGATGCCGTCAGTCTTGACGCGAGCGTATGATTTTTTCTCATTCAATTACACGAAGTGACATATATCCTTATTTTTTTTTTTTTCCCTATTGTAGGTGTTCAAGGAGCCTCTTCCCAATTTTGCGGACCCTGACGAGTGGTACAGCATCAAGGTGCTAACAGGGGGTGGAACAAGCCAAGAACGGTTAGAGAACCGAAAGGAAGCGCTTGTTGGCCGAACCCAAATGAGCACTACGGCGGCTGTAATGCGTGCCTGCGACGTGCATTCGGCCAAAATTACGCACTCTGGCCGACATGCAGGGGTCTCGGAAGCCTACGAAAGAGGCTTAAGCCTGGACGATATTCGCCACTTGGGAAGGTGGGTCATGGGGCAAATGGAGAACTTCTATGCTCCAAAAAACCCAACCAGGGGCGCTTTTTGTATGGCTCAGTTTGGACCGAATGAGCCTTACTTTATCGAGCGTGATTTGGTCACCCCGCCCTTAGAGCTCCAGCGTCTGGTCTTTCCTTGGATTGAGGAAAATTTTGATAAACATATGCCGGAGAGAGCTGACTCCTGGAGAGAGGAGTGCACCAAAGAAATGCTGGGGGTCGATCCAAATGTCCCGACAGACGAAGACATTTTTTGGACGCCAATCGAGAAGAAGACGAGCTCGAAACGATTGACCCGTGCCTTCAGCACTGACTCCCTTGTTACACGCATTGGGTTCCTCAAACTTCTTGTGCGTATGAGGCGAGTAATCCTTCAGGATGCAGTGCTCTTTTTGAAGCCGAACGACAAGGGGAAAATGTTGGAGAACAAACTCCTCGAATCGTTACCAGAAATCTTTGGTTGCCAGCTCTTTCTGGATTTCCAACATCAATTGCTTCGGGCCATCGACGTACATCGCCGACAAGCAGGCATCATCCAAGCGGATGTGCCAGTTAATGCGCAAACTATGGTAAGCGCCATTAACACGTTGTCGGTAGAGGCGCGGGTCTTTCATCAACTCCAGCATGAGACGGTCCAGAAGCTCGAGGCCCTATCCACCCTTGTGACAGAGCAACAGGAGCAACAGAGGCAGCAACAGGAGCAACAGAGGCAGCAACAGGAGCAAATCCACTTACTTCTCCAATCGCTGCAGCAGCAACAAAGCGCAAATGTGCGGCAGCCTTTTCCATATCATGTGCAGTCTTGCCCGCCCTTTGTGTTTAATCCTTCTCCATTGGCGCCAGCACAGAGCCGCCTAGCTTCTTTTCCTTCGGTTCCTCAGGCTCCTACTACGCAGGGCCTATATCAAGCTCGCCAGGCCGCTCCACCGCAACAGCAGCCATTATTTTCCAACCAATTGCCACCATGTCCTCAGCAACAGCATCCATATCAACATAGCCATGTGCAGGCTCCAATGACCTCAGAGCAGACACAACGATTGCCGGAAGATGAAAGGTATAAAGGCTACCTCATGAAAGGCGATGGCAAGCAATTGACGGTCAGGGAAGCATGGGATGAATTCCGTGGGCCCGTTGCTCAGGCAAAGCAGGAAAATCACAAATGGCCATTCACAGAGGCGCGTCACAAGGCATTCAGGCGCAGGCGTCAATTTTTCGATCTGATAAAGAATATTGCCGAAAAACAGAAGCGAGACTTCGAAGAGGTAGTAGACGCACTGACAGCTCAGTACAAGGGTCGGACAATCAATTCCATTCGACTAGAGCTTCTGAAAGACACCGGGAATGACGAAGGCTGCCACCAAGATGCGGACGAGTAGATGAGTAAGGGTAATTTTTTTTTTCTTTTTTTATATATATATACATATATATATATCCTCGGATACAAATTTAAGCAATAAAGCACAAAGTAGTGATGGTGTCGGAAATACCAAGACATGAACTGAGCTACAAGAAGCAGAAAACTGTTGGCTGCATCCTTGAGCCAAAAGAGGCTGAGAAAATACAATGTACAAGCAACCCATTGTCGTGAAATTTGTGATATTCCAAGGTGTTTAGCATAAGTATCATCCAGGAAAAAGCATTATCGTCAACATTATTAACAAGACAAAACACCATCAAAGCACTATCAAAGCATTTTTGACTCGACTCGGCTACCAACGCACTATAACAGAAATAATTGAATACTTCATCAATATAAAAACTGTCATGTTTAATCATTAACACTGTCTCTACCATAAAAAGATTTTGTCTATTTCGCTTCACAAATCCATTTTGTGGAAAAAGATTTGTGAAGCGAAATATAAAAATTTTGTGACTTGGTATCCTTCTGTGTCCACCTGTGTCCGCCTGTGTCCATCTGAATGGACACAGGTGAGCAATTTCGTTTCACAATCTAACTGAAAAGTAGAAACTAAAAGTATCTTTAGTTACACGCGCGTAGCGCGCTCACAAAGCGGTCTGATCTGATCAACACCTTGCTTCATACTCAATTCTTCATTCCCGCATTCCATTCCACTCATTCCACTCATTCCTCATCTGTACTCATTCCGTACTCAAAGGAAAATAACGCGCTTGAGGGAAGCTAACAATTGATCAAGCTCACTAAGATAGCGATTGAACAATTGAAATATGAGGAGAGTATATTCTTGAACTGGACTTGACAATATGAGCTAAAAGTATAAAACCATGTTCGCTTACATTTTTCTTTTTTATTCTTTTCTTTTATACATTATACATCATCGCTATTTATTACGATAACCACTACTTGCAACACTTGATCGTACTCACAAATATCTACCCAATTCCCTCAACAAAAAATATAAAGTAACCTATCAAGATGCCCCGCACTATCGCTTCTTCTTCTTCTGGCAACGCTGCCTCTTCATCAATAAACTCAGGTCCAAGCGGGACCTTCTTCGAATTTAGCGTGAAGCAAGGGAAAGAAGGAAGAAGTGGCTATGCACGAAAGGCTAAGGAAGCCAGAGATGAAAAAGAAAAAAGGAGAGAGATCCGCGAGGGCAAAAGAAGGGCCTGTTCTGTAGGCGTCCACAACGTCTCCGAGGAACACACCCCTCGCAAGCGGATCTACTCCCAAGACACGATTATCGGTGCAACAACTGATAACTCTTCCAGCCACCTTCAGTCGCCTTTTTCGTCTGAAGAAACAGCAGAGCAGAGAAAAACCTGTGCTAACCATGTTCTCGAATCTCTCCTCGCCAACAAGAATCCCTCAAAGACATTGCTGCAGTACAAGACATACTTGAAAGCTTGGCAGGTAAGTTTATTATTTTGTTTATTTGTTTATTTTATTTTTTAGGACAGTCAAATTTTTTTTTTCATGCTTCGTAATACAAAATATGCAAATACAATATAAATGATAGGTGTTCTGCAGCACAAGAGAAAAAGGGGACTGCAGCGTTGACGCAAGAAAAATGTTAAAGTTTTTCGAGGAGGTTGTTTTCAAGCGCACAGTAAAGAAATATATTGATTCAAACGCGGGATTCAGTGGCGTCGTTGGAAAGGCTTCATCACAAGCGGCCAGATCAGTGTTAGAGGGCAAGCTGACTCGCGAAAATAAGAGAAAACCAAAGGCTTGGAAAGCAGAGACAGAGGAAAGTATTTTTCAGGATGTTGTCCATGAGCTGGAGCAAAATTATAGCCAACGTAATTCACAGCCTTATGAGACTCCGGCATTTGAGGGGTTTGAGGAAGCCTCCCAAGGTGACAAAGACGATGCAGGAAGCGAAGACGAGGAACAAAATCACTCGCAACCAGCTGAAGAAGAGGCCCTCATGTCTGCTGAACCACAAGCCCTCATGGTCTCCTCCATTGCGGAAAGAGCAAAAAGTAAATCTAGTGTAATCATGTAACCAAAATAACCTTGTTCAAAGCTGTGGCTCACTCTTAATTGACATTCTGACACTTCATTTTAATCCAAATATAGTTCTTTCGCATCCGCAAACTGATGAGACTGGCCGAAGATTCATCTATGCGCCTATCTCGATAGAAACAGTGGATTGTGCCAGGAAGGCATTAATTTATCTCTACAAGGAGCAAGCGTCATCAAAGGTGGATTGGCCAAACCCTGCACCTCATCCGCGCAAGGATATCCCGCTGAAGGAGGCTATCGAGGAATACGAGGGGAAACTAGTGTACGACACCTCATTCCAGGGATCGACACGCACTGATACCTGTTCTATTCGCGACCCCTATAATGAGAAGCAGTTCATTCGGATGGCCCTCCATACGTGGGGTATGAAGCCAATGCTGCGGCTAAAAGGGAAGCGAGTGTACCATGCGGAAGGTAGATTTCAATATATGCGTGAGCGCCTTTGCATCTTGGCACGACACCATATGCTGCTGCGAGATGAAGACATTCGCAATCTTAACCTATCTGATGTGTTCAGTATCATGTCTTCCCATCCGGCAAGTGGGTCCCAGCCAGCTCTCGGACTTACGTTTTGCATATCTCGTGGCAAAACAAATAAAAAGGGTGTTAAGCTTTATGCAACCGCCTTTCGTCATAAAGTTTTTTACAGGTGTACTGTAGGAGCGTTTGGCTTCTACATGTTAGAACGATTTATGGTAAGAGATTTGTGCCATTCTTGTCTCTTCTTACTGCAATATAGGTTATGTACTTTCCTAGCTCGTTGTTAAATGTTGGGTCGCGTACCATTCCTATAATAGCTGGATAAGGAGGATGTCCCAAACTTCGCTGATCCTGACGATTGGTACAACATCAAGCTTTTGGTCGCGGCTAGTACGATCGAGAAGCGCAACGCAGGCCTTCGCAAGAATGCTGTTGCACCAAAGACTCAAATCGATGCCACAGCTTCTGTGATGCGAACCTGTGGCGTTTATTCGACCAAGGTCACTCACGCCGGTCGACACGCAGGAACATCAGATGCGTACCGTCTGGGCTTAGGCTTGGAGCATATCCGTCACCTTGGGCGTTGGGTAATGGGACAGATGGAGAGTTTCTATGCTCCAAAGAACCCCACCACTGGCGCGTTTTATATGGCTCATTTCAACAAGGAACAGGAACCTTATATCCTTGAGCGTAATCTCGTTATCCCTGACTTGGAGCTGCAGAGGAAAATTTTCCCTTGGATCGAAGGGAACTTTAACAGCAGCGCTAGAGAGAATGAGGAATGGGTCAAGGATTGTAATGATGCTATGACAGATGTAAACCCGGATCTCATCACGGAGGACGACCTGCACTGGAGAGGCTGGCAGGAGCGTATGCGCCATTCGACAGCGGCTAGGGATCAAGATGAAGAAACTACGGGAAGCTCCGCCGCAACGGCCAATAAGCTCATGAACAGCGCAATGATTGATCGAAGAGCTTTCCTACTATTGCTGGTACAAATGAGGAGAGTTATCCTTCAAGACGCCGTGCTGTACCTGAAGCCTGACAGCAAAGGAAGGACTCTGAGCAATAAGCTTTTAGAATCACTTCCAGAAATCTTTGAGAGTCAGCTGTTCCTTGACTTTCAGAGAGAGCTCCTTCGTGCGATCGAAGTGCATCAGCAGAGCGCCAATGTTGTCAATCCATTAGTCCCAGTTGACAAACATGTGGTCTCCAACGCGCTAAACAGCCTTAGTCACCAGAATGCATCTCTTGAAGCAGCTATTGCTCGGCAAGGAGCACAAATGGCACAGCAAGAAGCACAACAAAGGGCGCAGTTGTCTGCCATGAGCTCAGAGCTCGCGACGCTAAAGCAGCAAATGGAGATAGTGATACATTTATTGCAGGATCCGTCAGCTCGCCAAGCTCCAGCGCATCCCTTGAATTCAGCCGGTCTTCTTGGGCCATATCCCCATACTATGCCAAGCTATCCTGCTCTGCGCAGAGTCCCTCAACAGCAGCCGTTTGCGACGCGTCCCCCACAGGTACCTCAACAGCACTCATCGCTGGTTCAAGCTCCTCTACATTGCTTCCAACGAGCGCCAGAGCCATCGCATCACTCGTCCCCAGGCCCCAGCTCATCAAGCGCCACTTTCAAATGGAAAGCAGACCGCGGAAAGCTCACAGTGGCAGATGCTTGGGATGAGTTTCATGGGCCCCTTGCAGCATTTAAAAGATTGAACCCGAGTTGGCCAGTGAATACATCAGACCAAAGGGCCTACAATCGACGATATGAGTTAATTAGGCTGATCAACGAAGCAGCACGAAGGGAAGGTCGCAATCCTGAAGACATTGTTGCTGAGTGGTCACAGGCAAATGAGGGAAAGACTATTAACTCACTGTTGATATCCATGAAAGCTAGGGAGCAAGAGGATCCTGAAGATGACCAATAAATGACAATACACTTCCCAGGTAGGTAACAATAGCATATATAGAAGCATGTACGATAGTAACATATATAATAATAGATATAGTAATAAAATACTAAATGCATTAATTGCTTTGCCAAAAAAATAAAATAAAAAGAAATTGGTATGTTTGTGAGTCGCGCGTTTGCGATCCGTTTGGCGTTTGGTAGCGTCTAAACGCACTTTCTCCTCATTTCCGTTGAGGGAAATAAATGGCGAATAGTATGGAGTATGGATAAAGGGAATGTTAGTTTAGATTAACTTGACCAGATGTGGTCTGTAAAAAGTTAAATAATACCAGAATAGCAAGGTATCTGAAATACTAATGATTGAAAAGGAAGGAATATACGCCGTTTTCACTACATTTTACGCATTCTGTGGTTTATATTGACTACATTATACGCACTTTGACTTAAATATACGCCAAAATGGTTACACAAACAAGACACAGAGCAGTGACAGTCACATTTCAAGACACAGAGCACTCCCTGTCTTAATATTGATTCAGATTCGCTCTATATACTGAAGTACAAGGCATTTACCGCGAAACTTGGCTGTGTTAATTTGTTCTGAAAAAGATATCAGATCATTAAACTCACTTTAAATGCGCAAACCGGGCTTCATTACGACATCTGGGCTACATGGGCTCACAAAAGTGATGTTAGCCATGTACAGCCTTCCACATTTGAAAGTAGAAACACCAAATATTTTATGTTGGCTTCAACTTTAATGAATTTGACCCACTTATTGACACATCATTTGGGCCGCTGATAAGGCGTAATCGACGTCTGCCAAAAAATGGCCTGTCTCTTCCCCTGTATGCTCATATTTATTTTTTTGCTTTTTATCTCTTCCTTTTTCTTGTGTTTTTTCCATTCTCTTGTGTCTCATCTCCCTCACTGCGTGTTGGTTTTGTTCTTTATCTCTTTCCTCTTGACCATTCTTACATTTTTCTTTTATCTTTCCACAATGAGTGAATCCAACAAATACATTTTTTTCTTTTGTGCCAAAGGACTCGTGGAAAAAAAGAAAAAAGGTGAAGAAAAATTACTCCGTGAATATCATGATCATTTAAATCGTTATCACTTATCCACCCTGGTTGAGATCGAGTTAGAAAATACAACTGAACCTTTCCTCATTCATCGTAATCCCATGTCAGACATGGCCTTTCTCCTCTAATTTTTTTTTTTTTTTTTCAACCGTACATCTGTGTTACGACACTACAAGACCTGTAAAGGTTGCCGAAAATAATGCGCCGCCGGTCCCTCCAGCCTCGAATGCCGATACATGTTCAGATGGCCATTCATTACAGGATAGTTAAAAAACATGAGGCAGTAATTAAGATACTTTGTGAGAGGATAGACGCTCTTGAAGAGAGGTATGACATCCTTTATTTTTTGTTAATGAGTTAATAGATTCTTCTTTTTTTTTTTTTTTTTTTTTTTAGATTAAATAGAAAAGAAGTTCAATCGCCATGTCATGATAAATAGCGAACAAGAACAGTAGTTCTTTGTTATTATTTTAAATAAACGTCTTTTCATATAAAACGTTCGTTCTCCCTCATAACTTCAAAACAATAACTTTCAGTTCTCATCCTTTACTTCCTCATTACTCCATGGATATCTTGAAATATGTTGGAAAAAATCTTCCAACAAAAAAGCAGATCCCAAAAATAAGGTGTACACTCTTTTTTGTCTACTTGATGGAGAACCGCTTTCTGTCCTCATTGATGCATCTGCGCTCTCCTGCACCAGCGTTTGCCGACTCAAAAGCTTTATAATGGCAAGAGCAAATGTCAAAAAAAGATTCATTGCACGGGCTCGTGATATTGACAAAGCTTGAGAACATTCATAAGTTGTTTGACAATTTGAATCTTTGGCATAGCTTTTCGAATCAACAGAAATGAATTGAAAGAGACCACTCGATCATGACAGTGAGAATGACAATACTGCCGAGAGTAAAAAACGACTACGGCGTTCTAAAAGAACATTGGCAAGACATTTATGAAAAACCCGTTGAATAAAAAATCGATATTTATTTCTTTATGATTTATTTTCTATATTTTCTATATTTATATTTTTATATTTCTATATTTTTATATTATCATGTTTTTATATTTTTTATACATATCGAGAGGTTTGAATAATCCGGCAGGATGATGAAGCAGTGGTTTACAGCGTTTTTAATTGTTTTATCCATTTTAAAAAAACATTTATCCATTTAAGCTAATAAAATTATCCTATAAGTTATCCGAATGTGTCTGAAATATTATCCATTTTTTCAAACAAATAACCGAACCGACTGTCACAAATATCCAAACACCATGTCCTTTCCATGTCCCACAAAAGTCATGGTTAATTCCGCATGACCACTTGGACAAAATTTGCAAACACTTGGATAAATTTCTCAGCCCTTTTCGGCCAACTTTTTAACTTACCTTTGGATAAATTTTTTTATTCATTGGAACAATTTTAAAAAAAAACCGATAAAGTTTATTTTAAAATGGATAAAACAATTAAAAACGCTGTATTTCGCTGGAACTGTTCGCATGATGCAATGTAAGTCTTGGTGTCTCGGGCCATTCGTGGCCAAAAGAAAGTCCTTCGCATGGTTTCATATGTTTTCTCGAAGCCGAGGTGGCCAGCAATGGGAGAATCATGTGCATCATGAAGTAGGAGAGCGCGAATGTTAGGATCATTCGGGATACATAAACGTGTCTGTCCAGCGATGTTAATCCACAATAGGTCATCAGCAACAAAATAACGATCAGAGGGATTTGCCTCGCGGCAGCTTTCGTAAAGTGATCCTAACTTAAGGTCATATGGGTAACACTTTATCAGGCGCTGCCGTAAGCCTGGGTCCAAACTTATTTCTATGGAGTTAATCTGCTCACTGGCGGGATCCTGCGCCTTGTGGTCAGGCCTCCTTGAGAGAGCGTCGGGGACGATGTTGTCTTTGCCTGGTTTGTACTTGAAGTTGAAGTCGTATTCTTGTAGGAGTTCCATCCATCTGGCCTGTCTCCGAGTCAGGTTTGGCTGGGTTGGAAAATGCTGCAATGTGGCATGGTCAGTATAGTCAATAAAATGAGATCCATCCAAATAGTATCGCCATGTTCGTAAGGCGTGGACGACAGCTAGTAATTCTTGCTCATGGGTTGGGTAGTTTCGTTCTGCAGAGCTCAACTTTCGTGATGTAAAGGCAACAGGGCGCGATTCGCCCTTGTGATATGTTTGGAGCAAGACTGCGCCAATGGCGAAACCTGATGCATCAGTTTCGACGGAAGTTGCTAGGGCAGGGTCAAAAATTCTGAGTACGGGTGCCATGGTGACTGCCTGCTTCAGCCTTTCAAAGGCCTCTTGGTGAGGCTTGCTCCAGTAGAATGTTGTAGTTGAGCCTAACAGATCAGTAAGGGGAAGCGCGATATCAGCGTAGTGGTCGATGTATTGATGATAGAAGTTTGTTAATCCAAGGAACTGCATGACGTGGCGCTGTGTTGTGGGTGTTGGCCATTCTCTAACTGCCTTAACCAGTGCTCCGTTTGTTTTGAGTCCATCTTTGGATATAACATGGCCTAGGAACTCTGTCTCCTCTTGCATAAATGAACACTTGGAAAGCTTGCAAAAGAGGCCTGCCTTGCGTAGGAGCCTAAGAACGTTTCTGATGTCTTGTAGATGTTGCTCTTTGTTATCAGAATAAATCAGTATATCATCTAGGTAAACTACGGTGCATTTATCCAGCACAGGATCCAACACGTTGCGCATCATGACTGAAAAGGCGGCAGGTGCGCTGGTGAGTCCGAAAGGGACGACGTTAAACTCATAGTGACCGTAGCGTGTTCGAAATGCCGTTTTATGTCGGTCGTCTGGATGAACGCGCATTTGATGATATCCGGATAGTAAGTCGAGCTTTGTAAAAAATCGTGCTGTCCTGAAACGATCTATTAGCTCGTCGATTCTTGGTAGTGGATGGCGATTCTTACGGGTTATTTTGTTTAATCCTCTGTAGTCTACGCACATCCTCAGTCCGCCATCCTTCTTTTTAACGAATAAAACTGGTGCTCCGTAGGGTGATGTACTTGGAGAGATGAAGCCTTTGCGCAGTAGTTCTGTGAGTTGTGTTTTTAGTTCGTCTAATTCAGCAATTGATAAGCGAATGACTGGTCTTACAGGTGGATCGGTATTATTTTCAGTCTCGATTCGCATGCTATCGCCACGATCCTGAGGGAGTCCGTCCGGTAGTGTGTCAGGAAAGAGGTCTGGAAATTCTACTTGGACAATTTGTTGAATCGATTCGGGTAGTGTTGAGTCTAGGTTTGTTGGTGGTGAAGTGGTTCTTACTTGGGCCAAGAATGTTGTCGTTTCGGGTTCTAATGCTAATGCAGCAAAGTTTATGGCAGAAAGGCAATCTTGACGAGCGGAGGAGGAGGTATGCCCTCGACATTCCCATAGTATGTGTTTACCATCGTGTTCAAAGTGTAAATCGTTAGTGCGCCAGTTGATTTGGGGATTGACTGCGGTTAGCCAAGGTTTCCCTAGGATGAGATCATATTTTTTCGAGGGGTAGATAATACTTTGAATCTTTTCACCATAGGAACCATGTAAATAGTAACAATCAAAGGTGATCTTAGGTGGAATCGGAGGTCAAAGGATACTTTATTTGGCTATAACGTAGTGGACTATTTATACTGATAATTGATAGGGTTGGGGCTTGGTGTCTTGGCACTTGGGCTTGGCGTCTTGGCGCCTGGGGTGCGCGTGATAGTTGAGCCCTCCTCAAAGGTTTGAGTCAGTATTGTATAACACGTTTGCATCCTTCCCGTCAAAAATGAAGGAGATCATAAATCGAAGAAGAAAAGAGAAAAAAAAATTGATGGAAATAAAGAAAACGAAGAGAAGAGAGGAGAAATAAATAAAATAATAAATAAAATAAAAAAAAAAATTGATGTGGTGATGTCTGATTGGTTAAAATTACTGGTCATGCGGTTCATGCAGATCATGTGGATGAGGATGGGTGAATGAGTGGCGATGGAGTTGGTGAGTTCGTGTTGCATTCTTTCCTCATTCCTCTTTGCTTATTTCAAAAAAAAGGAAAAAAGTCTCCATGATGTCTTCACGCAAGGCTTCTCATCCAATGCCACCGCGTAAAGGTCGTGCTCCTTCTGGTGGCGTGTTTTCTGAAGTTGTATTGACACAGCGGTCGGCGGTACCAAGCTCCCAGGGTTCTTCAGATGACCCTGACGCCACACAGCCTTATTCTGTGCCTCAGGAGGAAGAGCTAGATACGAGGTTGGAATTGTCTCCACGTCTTTCACCTGTAATCTTGGGGCGGATGCTACCGAAGGAGGAGTATCCTGAGGTGGGCGATTCGCCAACTGTGAGGGAAGCCAGAGATCATGTGGAGTCGAGTACTTCAGCGACGTCGGGAGTGGAGGGGGCTGGGGTCCGTTTGGCTTCTGTAAGTTCGACGAGTGACAATGCACAGTGGGAAGCTGTTGATGGAGAGGATGGTCCTGAGGAGCCGGAGAGGCGACGGAAGAGGAGTCGTCATGAGGGACCGAGGCTGTCGATGATAAGAGAGTGTTCTTCGCTGATAGCGTTTGAGTTTCGTGCATTGCAGACCCAGGATGTGAGTGTAGAAGAGCGAGCACGGGAACGTCGTCGATTGATGGAGGAAATGGCGGTTGTTACCATGCTGGAGTGGGCAGAGAAGGGAGGTAAAAGGAAGAGAGGAAGAGAGGAAAGGAGATAGTAAAAGAAGAAAGGAAGAGAGAAGAGAAAAAAAAAGAAGAAAAATAAAGAAAAAAGAAACAGAGAAAAATAATTTTGGTGTTACTGTTGCATTTTTTGAAATTCCTCCAGTGCTTCTTTTGCATTAACTAGTGAGGATCTCCGTTCCCATGTTGCTTCTTCGTCAGGATATCCCTTCCATTTCACGAGCCACTTGGGGGTTCTGCCAAATAGTTTGTAATCCAGAATCTTTTCCACTTCATATTCTTCTTCGCCATCGACTAAATCTGGTGGGGGTCTGGCAGGTGCTCGTTCGCCGAAATTCTCCGGGGATTCGTGATAATGTCGTAATAAATCTGTATTGAAGACAGGGTGTTGTTTCATGTTCGGAGGTAGCTCGAGCTTGTACGCGTTGTCGTTGATCTTCTCTATGATTTTGAATGGTCCAATGAATTTTGGTTCCAACTTTTTGGAGGGTCGGTTTGCGTGAGCTGCGACAGTGATATGCTCCGTACTCAGTAAGACACTATCGCCTACAGTGAACCTGGCGGGTGATCGTGCTTTATCTGCTTGGCGTTTTTGGATGTCCTGAGCTGTCGCTATTGCGTCTTGTGCTTGCGCCAACGCAGAGGCTTGAGTGGAAATGAAGGTAGAGATAGCCGGTACATCTGTTGTTGGTGGTTTCAAGAGGGATGATGGGACAATGGGATGATGACCGTGGTTTAGGAAAAAGGGGGAAAACCCTGTGGAGGGGTTGACGGAGTTGTTGTATGCAAATTCCATCATTGGTAAGAGCAAGTCCCAGTCATTCTGTTTGTACGAGACATAAGATCGTAGCATTTCCTCCAGGGTCCTGTTGGCTCGCTCCGTCTGTCCGTCTGTCTGAGGATGGAATGCTGTAGACATGTGGAGTTTAGTTCCCATGAGCTTCATCAATGTGGTCCAGAAGTGTCCCGTGAATCTTGAGTCTCTGTCCGATACAATAGCTCGTGGCATGCCATGGAGTCGGAAGACATTATTGAAGAAGAGTCGCGCGATATCTGAAGCAGTGTCCGTTGTATGGCTAGGGCAGAAGTGGACTTGTTTGGATAACTTGTCTACGAATACAGTTATGGCATTGAACCCTCGGTTCGTCTTGGGTAAAGGGCCAATGAAGTCCATGGTGACAGTTTCCCATCGTTCAAGAGGTATATCGAGAGGTTTGAATAATCCGGCAGGATGATGAAGCAGTGGTTTATTTCGCTGGCACTGTTCGCATGATGCAATGTAAGTCTTGGTGTCTCGGGCCATTCGTGGCCAAAAGAAAGTCCTTCGCATGGTTTCATATGTTTTCTCGAAGCCGAGGTGGCCAGCAATGGGAGAATCATGTGCATCATGAAGTAGGAGAGCGCGAATGTTAGGATCATTCGGGATACATAAACGTGTCTGTCCAGCGATGTTAATCCACAATAGGTCATCAGCAACAAAATAACGATCAGAGGGACTTGCCTCGCGGCAGCTTTCGTAAAGTGATCCTAACTTAAGGTCATATGGGTAACACTTTATCAGGCGCTGCCGTAAGCCTGGGTCCAAACTTATTTCTATGGAGTTAATCTGCTCACTGGCGGGATCCTGCGCCTTGTGGTCAGGCCTCCTTGAGAGAGCGTCGGGGACGATGTTGTCTTTGCCTGGTTTGTACTTGAAGTTGAAGTCGTATTCTTGTAGGAGTTCCATCCATCTGGCCTGTCTCCGAGTCAGGTTTGGCTGGGTTGGAAAATGCTGCAATGTGGCATGGTCAGTATAGACAATAAAATGAGATCCATCCAAATAGTATCGCCATGTTCTTAAGGCGTGGACGACAGCTAGTAATTCTTGCTCATGGGTTGGGTAGTTTCGTTCTGCAGAGCTCAACTTTCGTGATGTAAAGGCAACAGGGCGCGATTCGCCCTTGTGATCTGTTTGGAACAAGACTGCACCAATGGCGAAACCTGATGCATCAGTTTCGACGGAAGTTGCTAGGGCAGGGTCAAAAATTCTGAGTACGGGTGCCATGGTGACTGCCTGCTTCAGTCTTTCAAAGGCCTCTTGGTGAGGCTTGCTCCAGTAGAATGTTGTAGTTGAGCCTAACAGATCAGTAAGGGGAAGCGCGATATCAGCATAGTGGTCGATGTATTGATGATAGAAGTTTGTTAATCCAAGGAACTGCATGACGTGGCGCTGTGTTGTGGGTGTTGGCCATTCTCTAACTGCCTTAACCAGTGCTCCGTTTGTTTTGAGTCCATCTTTGGATATAACATGGCCTAGGAACTCTGTCTCCTCTTGCATAAATGAACACTTGGAAAGCTTGCAAAAGAGGCCTGCCTTGCGTAGGAGCCTAAGAACGTTTCTGATGTCTTGTAGATGTTGCTCTTTGTTATCAGAATAAATCAGTATATCATCTAGGTAAACTACGGTGCATTTATCCAGCACGGGATCCAACACGTTGCGCATCATGGCTGAAAAGGCGGCAGGTGCGCTGGTGAGTCCGAAAGGGACGACGTTAAACTCATAGTGACCGTAGCGTGTTCGAAATGCCGTTTTATGTCGGTCGTCTGGATGAACGCGCATTTGATGATATCCGGATAGTAAGTCGAGCTTTGTAAAAAATCGTGCTGTCCTGAAACGATCTATTAGCTCGTCGATTCTTGGTAGTGGATGGCGATTCTTACGGGTTATTTTGTTTAATCCTCTGTAGTCTACACACATCCTCAGTCCGCCATCCTTCTTTTTAACGAATAAAACTGGTGCTCCGTAGGGTGATGTACTTGGAGAGATGAAGCCTTTGCGCAGTAGTTCTGTGAGTTGTGTTTTTAGTTCGTCTAATTCAGCAATTGATAAGCGAATGACTGGTCTTACAGGTGGATCGGTATTATTTTCAGTCTCGATTCGCATGCTATCGCCACGATCCTGAGGGAGTCCGTCCGGTAGTGTGTCAGGAAAGAGGTCTGGAAATTCTACTTGGACAATTTGTTGAATCGATTCGGGTAGTGTTGAGTCTAGGTTTGTTGGTGGTGAAGTGGTTCTTACTTGGGCCAAGAATGTTGTCGTTTCGGGTTCTAATGCTAATGCAGCAAAGTTTATGGCAGAAAGGCAATCTTGACGAGCGGAGGAGGAGGTATGCCCTCGACATTCCCATAGTATGTGTTTACCATCGTGTTCAAAGTGTAAATCGTTAGTGCGCCAGTTGATTTGGGGATTGACTGCGGTTAGCCAAGGTTTCCCTAGGATGAGATCATATTTTTTCGAGGGGTAGATGATACTTTGAATCTTTTCACCATAGGAACCACGTTCAAGGGTAACAGATGCGGTTCCTGGGGACATGACTGCTGTGCCATTCGGATGAATGATAGGGATAGGGTTCGCGTTGTCTATGATAATGTTATGTTTTCTGCAAAATTTTGAACTCAATACATTTCCTTCTGCTCCACCATCAATGAGGATTCGCGCAGGGTGTCCGTTGACGGCCCCGATGAAGGTTAGTAGTCGTCTCGCATTGGTGTAGACAGCGGACAGGGATTGGAGGTGTGTGGCATGACGACGACGACGACGGGGTGGTTTGCTAGCAAGGTGTTCGTGGGAAGTAGAGGGGGTAGGTGAATTTTCAATTGTGTCTTGGTTTGAAGATGATTTGATTTCAGTGACAGGTGACGCGGAATTGGAATCGGGGGAGAGGTGATTTAGGGAATCCAGAGAAATGGAAGTGGTGTGGTGCAAGGTGCTTTTAGAGGGTAGTGATAAGAGAGAGGATAGAGAAAATATGGGAGAGGAACGAGAAGGCATAATCATGGATTTAGGAGAACTAGAGTTTTTATTACTGTTGTTACTACTTAAATCCATATGACTGCGCCCTCTAGAGCCCAGGACTCGAGGGTTGGTGGTGAGAGCGAGGCTGGCCTGGTCTACAGCTCGCTCTCCTCTTTTCCCGAGTCGTCGTAGTCGTCTTGCTGTTCCAGGTTGTTCAAGTTCCTAGTCACGCGGCAGTTCTTGGCCATGTGTCCTTTCTTTCTGCAGCGAAAGCAAGCGCCCGCGCGGCGCAGTTTTGTTCTGTCATTTTCGGTGAGCTTGGAGAGTGGTCTGTTGTTAGTCGAGGAGGGGCGATGGAAGTTCGCTAAGCCTGTGGAGTTTGTACTCTGTAGTAGGAAGTTATTGAACATCATCTGCATTGCGTCTAGGTCCATCGGGGTCGGTGTGGGTTGGCTTGTTTGGCTTGTCATGATGGGGGGTCTAGAGGAATGTAAAATGCTGTGGATCATCGTAGCCTGCTTGATGGCCTGGTTGAGAGTCTGAGGCTAGCGAAGGAGGACTTCCTTGCTTGTGTCTTCTACGAGGCCGTAGGTATAATGGAGGACAAGCCATGATTCCTCCAGTTTGGGTGTGAGGCGTTGGAGGCGGCGGAATTTGGCAGTGTATTCCGATACTGAGGATTTACCTTGTTTTAATTGAACCAGTGCTTTCTGGGCTGAAGAAGCCGTGTCAGGGGGTGTGAAGTTTTCGATGAATTTACTTCGGAAAGTGTCCCATGGTGTATCAATTGTCATTTCCGAGTCTCGCCACCATGCCTTGGCGTCTCCTTTCAGGTTGACAACGGTATATCGGACCCAACGGGAGTGGTTAAGCTCCATGATCTCGAAGTACTCTTCTTGGTTCTCCAAGAAGTTGAGGACCGCGACAGCGTCGCCGTTTCCCTCGTATGGTTCTGGTTTGGTAGGTTTTATCACAGCAGCCACCGTGCGGACATGGTCGTTAAAGGCGGCAGCGCTAGAAGCACTATCCTGTCGGGATTCGAGGAAGGTTTGCACAGCGTTCTGCACGGATAGGCTGGTACTGGCATCAAGGTTAAGAGCTTTCAAGGAAGTGGTGAGGTTGTCCATGGCAAAAAAAAAAAAAAAAAAATCAAATGCAGGGGTAAATTTTTAAACTTTATCTAGGAAAATATCAGAGGGATCTAGGGAAAAATATCAGAGGGAAATATAAGCGGTTTCTGGCGGGGTCGGTGGTTCGATGAACCTTTGCTACCATGTAAATAGTAACAATCAAAGGTGATCTTAGGTAGAATCGAAGGTCAAAGGATACTTTATTTGGCTATAACGTAGTGGACTATTTATACTGATAATTGATAGGGTTGGGGCTTGGTGTCTTGGCACTTGGGCTTGGCGTCTTGGCGCCTGGGGTGCGCGTGATAGTTGAGCCCTCCTCAAAGGTTTGGGTTCAGTATTGTATAACACGTTTGCATTGCACCTTAGCAGCATCCAGTTGTATTCACTACGTCTCAGAAGTATTCAGCTGTATTCATTTCAGCTCACTTCAGTTCTATTTATTTCAGTTCACCTCAGTTCTGTTCATTTCATCTCACTTCAGCTCATCTCAGCTCCCTCGTCTTCTTTCTAAACTCCTCGTGCGGCAGTGGAATTTAGCCTTGCAGGCATTGCAAATGTTACCAAATCATTAACGACATCCGACAAGGCTTTTCATCGCCAAGAATCATCATCATCTCATACATGTATATGATAATTTTAAGATTCAGAAGTTTGTTATTAACGATAGTCAGGATACCAAGGCAATACCTGGATACTTGAAACATGTAAGACAGCGTGTCATAAAAATCGACATCGATGCTGCATATTCAGGCAGTACGAACCTGAAGAATTAAATTGAATACCAATCAAGTGGATGAAAATTTGTCTTATAAAGAAAGCATTATACCTGTTCCTTGAGGATTTTTTACAATAGTACATCCTTTATGGATGAAGCCATCATCATCCACTTACCCTTTAGACAAAGGCGATGGCGCTTTTAAATCGGTCCTACACACACACTTATTGAGGGCCCGTCATAACCGCTGTTGCATATTTCGTTTAATTGCATATTTGATCACATGTACACCAAAATTTTGTTTATCCGGACGATTTACTAAGGAAAACGTCCGGATATTTTTAAGGTTCCAATGAATTGGGAAGTATTCTTAACTTTACAAAATATATAGGCGCATGTGACATTGCATTTACGGGTTCCCATAAATGCACATTCCCGGGCGAAAGGTTGGACAAAAGGCCGGATGCAAGTGCATTTATGGGAACCGATAAATGCAATGTCACATGCGCCTATATATTTTGTAAAGTTAAGAATACTTCCCAATTCATTGGAACCTTAAAAATATCCGGACGTTTTCCTTAGTAAATCGTCCGGATAAACAAAATTTTGGTGTACAAAAGGATAACTGCAGCCGTCCAGCCTACATAAATAGGATCTTTATGTATAGAAAACAAATGAATAAATACTCGGATAATGTGGTGCTGCGTGCAATGTTTTAACCTAAATGATATTGTTTATACATGATCTCTGTCACTCAGGAAATTAAAACAAAACCTGTGAGGAAAAAATAAACCTCAACGTGCAGATTATTATTTTTTGCCAAAGGAAAATGTCCCACGACAGAGTAAAAAACCTCTGCGATACTCTCTATGAGCGTTATGATGCCATTCTCTTGGATCGTGTTATTCGTCTAATTTTTGAGTTGGCTTTATCAGATGGCTGTACCTTTTTTTGGCTTATTAACCTCTGGTGTTGCTTCAGGAGATGCTTCGACTCGGGAATTTTTTCAAATTTAAAAAAGAGACCTCCAGCCAAAATGTCAAGTTTGGTCCCAGCCTGAGAGAGAAGTGTCTGCAAGAGCAAGCCAGATTTGCCTTTCAGTACGTGCATGTGCACATGAACTTCGTCCTCAGGCTGGTGAATTCAGGTATGGAGGTACATCAGTACAAAACACTGCATCAAACAAATTATATTTTTATTTGTACAGATTTCAGGAACAGGAAATGTCAATGAAAAATTAGCGGCGTATCAGACTTTTGGTGGCGGCAAAGCCACTGTCCTCTTCACAACTTGGGACTGAGAGGATCCCTGTCAAGCAAGACCACCGCACGCATGATAGGGCCCCTCGATAACTAAGCCAATGGACACATTGAGCCAAACTGTTTGTATCCTTCCATCATTTGAAATCATTACTGAACCGATAACCAAGCCATCATTTGGTAATATGACGACCCGACAAGCTCGAAATCCAAAAAATAATGCAGATGGATATTCTCGGCTTTGTCATGAAAGAAACCTTGCTTGTGTCCTCGACTGATTCTTTGACTTCTGGGTCCATCGCGAAAGAATAGAAGAGTGGTTGCATCTGGCCTGTAGCGTTTCCAGCAGTAGATAGCTGTGAGGCAGTAGCAGTAGTAGTACGGTTGCGATGGGGTAGACGGGTGGCTGTCATTTTTAAGAAAGCTTTAAGGTAGATGTTATGGAATAGTGATATATATAAAGAGAAAGAGATAGAGAAAGAAAGAGAAAGAAAGTACATAGAGGAGATGAAGCGGTTTTTATCTTGCCAATGCTGAAGAATAGAGATTAAGGATTCTCAGGACTTGACAAAGTGCCAATAACTTCGTCTGAATGCTGCTATATTGCATTAGTCTCAAATGGAGTTTTGGGACTCGAGCATTGTACCCACAGCTACCCCACCCTTTTTTCTACTTATTCTTACTTTTTTTTTCATTCCCTCGATTCTTTGTATTCTTTGCATTCTTTGCAATCTTTGCATTAATGAATAATCAAAAGTTGGCATAATTATATATATACTGTGTGATCCGATGTGGCGCTGAGCAGTGATGGCAAATAATGAGTGCCCTCAAAAAGAACTAGGGTCTTTTTCTAACATTGTTTCAGCCAGGGGAATGTCCCTAGTTTTTGTGTGCGCCGCAGGTATGACTCCCTGTCCTTGCACTGGCATTTGTATATACTTTCTTTTATTGTTTTTGTCCTCATGCCCTGTTCAGGCTTGAGCAGGTGTGTTACACCAACGTGTAATGTCATATATTGCAATTTCAATGCATTGCAAAACTTATTTCAACGAGAATGCAGAAAATAAATGAGCATCATCCAGTCGGGAGTTTTGTACAGAACATATTTGACGAGAGGCCACGAAAAAGACTGAGATACCCTTCAAAAAGTACATGAATGTTGAATACATGTTGGTCTATGCTTTTTATTATTATTATTATTTTTTTTTCTAGAAAAGAAAACCTCTCAATGTTTATTTGATACAAGTAATGATACAAGCAGATAGATATATATAACTGTATTCCACTGCTCATTTGCACACTATACGATACGTCAGAGAGAACATGTATTTTGTAGTAATCAATTCAAAAAGAGAGGAGTCTCCTTCCTCTTCATAGCCACTTTTTTTTTCGGCTTGTTTTATTTCGTTTCACTTCGCCTTACTTTGGTTTGCTTTAATTACTATTTTATATAAGTATTTTATTTTATTATTTTATGTTGCTATTGCCTTGTATTTACTGCTACTTTATTGTTTGCTCTTCTATTTTATTTTCTTTTATTTTAATAAAAACACTTTGATCGCGTATGTAAAAAAAAAAAAAAAAAAAAAAAAAACGCGGGAATTTTTTTTTTTTTTCTATTTTGCAAAAGATGAATTGCATCATGCGGTTAGTAATAGCTTTTATTTTTATTTTTTTTCCCTCCAAGCGACAATAGACTATGCACTCAGGTTCAATGTATTGAACTTGAATATAAGTTGAGTTTAACCAAATTATATAATATAATACAATATATTTAATAGTACAATCTAAAATAGGCTGTTCCTTATCGAGTTATCTCCGCGGTATTAGCTTTCGGTGGTCTCGCTTGGTAGGGTAATCTCGGCTCCGATCATGAAGGAAACATTAATTGTCCTTGACTATTTCCTTGACTTTAGGATCCATTGTGAAAGAATAATAGTACAGTTGTACCTGGCCTGAAGCGGTTACGGCAGTGGATTGTTGTGAGGTAGCAGCAGCAGCAGCAGCAGCAGCAGCAGCAGCAGCACCAGTACGGTTGGTGCGGCGGGGCATACGAATGGCGGTCATGATTAAAAAAAGAGTTTTAAGGTTGAGGCTTTGAGTCAATGAAAGAGAAAGAGAGAGAAAGTATGTAGAAGAGATAGAGTGCTTTTATGTGCTAGTCCTTTCAATTCTAGAGACGATATTTATACAAGTAGTTGGTTGAACAGATTCTGATCGAAAGATATTTATAACATTGAGTGGTGATCAAACTTCCAACTGCCATTAACTTTGTTATATGACACTAGTTGTCAAAGAGAAGCATGCTTTCTTTTTTTGTGATACGATGTGGAGTAGGGGAATTTCCTACCTGTTGCATTCTCGGCATTCTAAAGCTTCCAACTGAAATTCAGGCATAGATATTTTGTTTTTTGTGCTACACTGCCGTTTTCCGTTCATGTTGATTGATTCGGTAAGAACAAGGCCATGAGTGATGATGATAATAGTCCACGGATTAGTGCAAGAAAAGGCTCTCAGAGAGAAACAATGATCTTTCTGCCCTTTTGATGATACAAAAAATAAAATAAAAAAAAATAAAATAAAATAAAAAAAAAGTAGGAAGAGAAGTAAATTAAGAAAGTAAATTAAGAAAGTAAAAGAAAGAAAAGAGTATTATAAAATAAAACATGAATCATGAATGTGTTCATTTATAGAGTAGAAAATGGTCGAAATCTTTTAGCGTAGGAGGGCTTAGTCTGGGAAAGGAAGAGAGCAATGTGCTGTAAATAAGTAAAGGGCTTAGCCCGAAAGGAAAAAAAATAAAAAAATAAAAAAATAAAAAAATAAAAAAGAGGGATAAAAAGAAAGAGGAGGTCAGGAGGAAAGAAAATCTTGCTTTTCTTGTTGCAACGCTTTGGAGCTTTGGTGCAACTAGCATCAATACGTCATACATACAAATACAGATATGTAATTGCAGTCAAATACCTCAATAACAAAATTTCGACTTTTATACAATCATCTATTTAGTCCGTGTACAAATTACAACTGATACACTAGCAGTTCTTTGTGAAAACAGTCGCGTCCAGGGAATAAAGGATACATATGACCCTTATTTCCTTCCCTACATCGCAGTCCAAAGAGCTGTAGTACTTCAGGGCATGTTTTTGAACCATCTGTAAGAGTCATTGGAGAAAAAGGCACATGTAGAAATATGAAAAGAATTCCACGCGGGTGTAATAGAAGCGCAATCACTATTCTAGCTCTGGATGAATTGAGCCTATTACTCATGTATGTATAGAAACATACGCTTGAGCTCAGAAAGTCTTCAAAGATTACATGCAGGTACATGTACAGCATTCAGGTACTTGTACTATATAACATGTGGTCAATGCTTCAAATTTATACGGGGGAAAAAAAAAAAAAAATTAACACCAAAACGGTCGAGATGACCTCACTATTTCTAATTTTTATTACAACTTGTCTAGAATAAAGAAGGAAAAAGAAAAATCTTCAACAATCACATGAGCAACATTTTCCTTACTGGTATTTAAATAAAATAACTAAAAATAAGCTATTTGTAACATTTGGTACTGACACCAGCGTGGTTTAACTATGCTCCACTACTGATGCTCAGCACTATGGATATGGCAAGCATCATCAGCAATATACATTTCACAGTTGTAACATCAATGACTATTCAAAAAAAAAAAAAAAAAAAAAAAAAAAAAGAAAAAGAGCTCTGTAGAGCACTTCCTTTTTTAAATTATATTTATTTGAAACAATGTGAGTAAGCATTTGTATCACATTTTTGGTGGCGGTCAAAGCCACACCGTCCTCAGCACATGGAGTTGAGAATGGATCCCGATATGCATTTTGCATTTTGCATTTTCAAAATGTTGAATTGCTAACATATCGGTTTGTCAGATTGCCAGTTTGTCAGGTTATTAGGTTGTCAAATGATGACTCGGTCATCGGCTCAAGTAATGGTTTCAAACGATGGAAGGATGCAACAGGTTCAAGGGGCCCAATGGCTTGAAGTCGCTGGGGTTACCGAAGAGCCTCGTCAGCATTGGTCATGCGTGTATCCTCGGTCTTGGTCATGAAAGAAACCTTGCTTGTGTCCTCGACTGATTCCTTGACTTTTGGTTCCATAGTGAAAGAAAAGAAGAGCGGTTGCACCTGGCTTGTAGCGTTTCCAGTAGTAGGTTGCTGTGAGGCAATAGCAGTAGCAGTAGCAGTGTGGTTGCGACGGAAATTGTACGAAGTCATTGTTAATGTAATAATGATATATGTATAAATATATAAAGAGAGAGAGCTAGAGAAAGAAAGAGAGATAGAGAAAGAAAGAGAGATAGAGAAAGAAAGAGAGAGAGAGAAAGAGAAGAGAGAAGAGAAGAAGAAAGAAGTGAGAAGTGAGAGGAAGACAGCAGGACAGTAGGATCGCACTGAAGCATGAATAGAAGTCCGGAACAAGCGAGTTAATTTGCCGCCAATACACTTGAGGACATTCAAAAAATACAAGGGATCGCGACCAAGTGCATGAATTATATACGTATAATACTTTGTTTTGTCGTGTATGGGGGAGACAATTAAAGCAAGACTCAATGCTTGAAATACACGCGCGCGTTTATTCCCCCTTTTGCACAAATATGCGTGGATTAAATATTCATGAAGATAAAACATATTGAAGACAGAACTGATGTTGCAAGTCATCAATCGAGTCAATGAGGATACTTAAAAACTGATCACTTCCCTTTTTTTTTTTTTTTTTTTTTTTTTTTTTCACGGTGCTCCATCGCTGTTATGCATCGAATCATTCCAGCAGCACCAGCGGCAATAATGAGTGGGTAGAAAGGGGGGAAATGAAGAGGCTCTTGCCAAGCAATCAAACAAGAATAAGAAACTTTTTTTTTCTGTCCTTGTAATGAAAAGGACGAAGGAAGAGAAGGGAAATATGGAAACAATGGAAAAGAGACAGATTCTTTTTTGCTACAAGCATTTTTTGTTTAATGTATTCTGGAAGACGAGAAGCCACAACGACATCATTGTCATTGTTTTCAGGGGAACTGGGTTTCACTTCACCAATCAGTGGCCGTTATCACGAGACAATAGTTGTGACAATTCTTTGGAGCATTGGTTTAATTGATTTTAATTGACTTAATTGATCACAAACACCATCATTGGTCAAATTATAGTTAAATGCTTCGCTTTTTTTTTTTTTTTTTTTTTTTTTTAAACTGTATGAATGATGGAATGTCAAATCATGCAAAGCAATGGAGGAACAGAACACAGAAGGGAAAGAAGGAAAAAAGAAAAAGAAACCCCCCCCCCCCGACTTTATTACAATCATTCATCTATTATATGTGTATATCGCAACTAATAGCCATAACTCAATTGTCCAGCAGCTTTTTAATGAAAACGATCATGTGTACATATCCCAAGCCTCTGGTTTTAGTCGTGATTTTTATCATTAGTTTATATATATAATTATTACTATTATTATTACTACTATCATTATTATTATTACTATCGTTATTATTACTAGTACTATTATTATTATTATTATTATCATTATCATTATCATTATCATTATCATTATTCTTATTTATCATGATCATTTGCCATCCTGGTGCTCTGTACTACAGGATGCATTTTTGGACCAATCAGTTATCCGTAAGTACCACTGGAAAAAAAAAATAAAAAATAAAAAATAAAAAAGACAGAAATGTGTGAAAAAAGAATCCAATGTGTAACATAAGCACAGTCAAAATCAAAGACAACCCCAAAGAGCAAACATTGAAAAAACTAACGTGCCAAAATGGAAAAAGGGACCTACAATCCATTTTTCATTTTACGTACCTGACATCTAAGGAAGGAGGAAAAAAAAAAAAAAAAAAAAAAAAGAGCTTTTCCCTTTTTATGGCAGCCAGGAGGTTGTCAATGCACAATTGGGCTTTTTTTTTTTTTTTTTTTTTTTTTGTCTTTCTTCCCATTTGCATAACCTCATTCCTGACTTCCGTCAGTGGTGGCTGGCCCTTCGAGACCAGGATTTTGGGCCATTGGAGCTGCGGCTTCATTCTCGGGCATGTTCGATCCACTATCGGTTGGAGGGGTTGTTCCCTCATCTGAAGAGGCTGCTTCTTCAACCACCAAGATAGAAACTTCATCCAAGGCTTCGGTCGGCTCCTCAACAGCGGCACCCAAGAGGAATGTGTTAATGTGGATCTGGTCCGGCGCAAGTAGTTGTTGAGGATTAGGATTAGCAGCATGACGGTCGTTGGCACGGCTCTGGCGATAGGCAGTCATTAAACCTTTTTTGTTGATGTTCTTGTTGTTCTTGTTCTTGCTCTTGTTCTTGCTCAGCTTGCTCTTGTTCTTGCTCTTGCTATGCTTGTCCTTGTGCTTGTTCCTGCTCTGTTTGTTCTTGCTCTTGTTCTTGAACTGTTTGTTCTTGCTTTATATGTACGTGTGCTTGTTCTTGTTCTTGCTGTGCTTGTTCTTGTTCTTGCTTTGCTTGTTCTTGTTCTTGTTCTTGATCAGTTTGTTCTTGCTCTTGTTCTTGCTCTGATTGTTCTTGTGCTTGTTCTCGTTTGTGTACAGTATTAAAAAGACAAATAAACAAATAAAAAGACTGGAAAGGTTGTAAACGTGGAAGGGTGCGTGAAAGGGAATTAATTTCAGTAGAGTTGTACAAAGGTGTCGTTCTTGTGTAATAAAAAAAAAAAACAAAAAAAAAACAAAAAACAAAAGTAATTTAGAAAAAATAAAGAAAGAAAGAAAGAAAGGAAGATGTGAAAGGAAGGTACAAAACGAAAGTAATTACAGATGGATTTTACAAAGAAGTCATTAGTTATAAGGATTTAGGAAACAATTCCTCTTTATATACTTTTTTTGAAGCGGCACCTGTACTGTGAGGATGAAGTCCTTCCTCATTCACTCTCTCTCTCTCTTTCTCTCTCTTTGTAGAAGTAAACAGGCTCTTGTTCATGTTTTTTTTGTAGGGCTCTAAGGGCCTCAAACCCCTGGTTTTGTGTCGTCTTATCCGTCCATTGATTCTCGGTTTTCGGTTCTGGTACTAAAAAACTTTGGAGGGAAGTTGGATGAATGGAGGAGTTCGTCTTGCAGACGAGAGTTAATTACGCATGCATAAATGCATACATTTTTTTCTGAGTTTTTGTGAGCTTATGACTGTACCTTTCGAATTTCGAATAAACAAAAACAGTAAAGTATTAATATGCATAGAAAGGTCTTTAGTCTGATACTTAACTCTCTTTACTTCGCCAATGAACTAAAATCTCTTTCGGGTTCTCAGATATGATCACCACTTTGATGGAAGGCTGATCTGTTTTTCAAATGGTTTAACATGGATAAAGGAAGATATATAGGAACAAAGAAGAAAAAAATAAATAAGTGAAGACTGTTGGATAGCATGCACATTTTCCATATGAAATATTTACACTTTTTTCTGTACACGATGTATTTCAATAACAAAAGATCAGATCAGAAGAAAAATGTACGAGGAAACGGCCCGACTATCTTTCCCTTTTTTTTTTCTTTTTTTTTTCTTACTTAGCCATGCAGATGCTATGACAATTTGTAACCAGCATTCAAGATCATCGTTGCTTTGCTAGAGCAAAAAGAAAAAAAAAAAAAAAATGTTCCGGGGAAAGATTATTTTAGTATATTCAAACTTATTTTAATAATCATTCCTTTCATTAATTATAAATATATGCATTGTTTATCAATAAAACTTTCTTTTTATAACCGTTGGTTAATTTTGCATGTTTACTTGCATATTTATTTTATTTAATATATTGTTTTATCCCTTGTATTCATTGTGTCCACGGACTGAAAAACGAAAAAAAAAAAAAAAAAAAAAAAAAAAAAAAAAAAGAGAGACCGGTCGAGAGTCTTTTCTTTTTTTTTTTTTTTTTTTTTTTAAACCATTGTTTGTCTATATTGTGTTGCATTGTACACATGTACACTTGGTTGTTGAGGATATTCTGGTGATACAAAAGACTCTCATTTTGTACAACCTACTCCACAACCCTCGTTTGCTCGTTTGCTTAGGACGTACCTTGGACCCTTAATTTATGACTGAGCATACTTTTGATTGGCGAATTGCTCTGCACATCAAATGACTAAATTTCTAACTCAGAACGTGTACTGTAAGTATGCAACAAAAAGGGGGTGGTGCAGCAGGCAGCGGAGACCGAAAGATGGAGAGGGGGAGAGAGAGCAGAATAGGGTAGCAAAGCATAGAAAAAAAGAAGCATTGTATTTAGGTGATGATGCCAAGAAGGCGAAGCAAATATAAAAAAAAAAAAGAAGCTCAATAAAGCTATAGTCACGCGTGCATGCATGTATATATCAATTGATTGATGACAGCCTTTTGGTGAGTTTTTTTTTTAAAAAAAAAAAAAAGAAAGAAAAAAAGAAAAAAAGAAAAGAACTGGAGAATTGCAAATCAACAATTATATTGTGAACTGACCCGATTGCTATTATGTAAACGGTTCGGTAAAAATACATCACACTTTATTTTTAATCAATCATTTTTTATTTTTATTTTTTTTCCTTATCTTCATAGTATTGAATACTTTTAACAGCCATTGAGTTGGATCATATCAAAATTGGGTTGGCCCTTGAAAAGGAAAAAGAATAAAGGCGAGAGAGAAGAGAGATCCTGAGTGGGCTCAATAGGGACTGAAAAAAGGACAAAAGAAAAGAGTGAGAGAATACCCTGGAACGAAAGAGTAAACAGAGATCAAAGGTTCCCTCACAAGCTATAGACCATTTAGGTATCGTCAAGGTCATTAGAAGGCCATTAAAGAGGTCGTAAGAAGGTCATTCGGGGGATACCGTCCTCCCCTTCGGAAAGCAATACGATAAGACGGAATCTTTTGCATCCGCTCTTGGTCATGCACACAAACTTGGTAGGTCCTTTTACCTATTAATCATTGACGCTTGGTCCCCCGAGATCAAAAATTTCAATCCATTGGTTCGACTTTACCCTCAGAGCGACGGACCTGTTTTCGATAAGAGGATTCACCGCGTTTCCCTTGGCTATAGCGTCCGCAGCTACAGAAATAGTGGTCTAGACCTGGTTGTTTAATGGCGCAGAGGTTGCAACTAAAGGAGTGGATGGCTTCCTCACTTGCTGCTGCTGCCGCAGATGCCGCAGATGCTGCAGATGCTGTGGATACTTCCTCGCTTGTTCTTGCTGCAAGTACTGTGGGGTTTTCCTCGCTTGCTCTTGCTCGAGGTGTTTCACCCATCGTCAAGATGGAGATCTCCTCCAGGCTTTCGACCAACTCCTCCTCAACTGTAGAATCCAAAGCCAAAGAACAGACATAACGGTTTCCATCATCTTGATAACCTGTGGTCATGATGTCTTTACTTTTCTGTATGATATGTATGAATGTAGAGATGAGTATAAGCTATTATAGAAGTAATGTAGTGTGTGTTTGAGAAAAAAAAAAAAAAAAAAAAAAAAGAAAAAGTGAAGAGGAAGAAGGTGAGCTTTATCTCTGAGGTTGCTGATGTGCTTGAAAAAAAAAAAAAAAAAAAAAAAAAAAAAAGAAAAAAGCAATAAAGGACCTCTATGTAACGGAGAGTATATATACCGCTCATCCATTTCTTTTCAGTTTGGATTCTATAAAATCGATGCTTTTCATGGTGCTCGCATGACCAGTTCCATTTTCAGATGCTTGCAATGGGGTATGGATTAATCAGCCTTTTATCATCAGATTTTGGAGTACAACATGTGCTATTTTCTAATTATTTTTTTTTTATTTTTTTTTTATTTTATTTTATTTTTTTTACGCGTGGGGAATATTGTATATGGAAATATCGCACGAATTGCTTTAGTTGTTTATGTTTACAGTGTTCACATGGCCCAGTCCGTTCATGTTTATCTGTAACACGAAGAACGAAAAGAAAAATTAATGGGGGACACATGAAAGAAAGGCGCTTTTGGACCACATTCTCCACAATCCGCAGCTTCGCCCAAGGCCAATCAAAGGACGTGTACATGTATATTAGTGATTTGAAAATTAGATTCATCGTGAGAACCCTTCTTGCCCCAAGCCAAAGTACGAAAAAAGAAAGAAAGAAAGAAAGAAAGAAAGAAAAAAAAAGCTAATTCATACTTCCATGTGAATAACTGGATTACAAATGCGCGTACGGTGGGACCCGTTTATTTTTTGTGTTTTAGATGTAATTGCAAAGGTGTTTCTCCCTTTTCGCGTTTCTCCTTTTCGCCTTTTTTTTTTTTTTTTACCAGAAATCGGGTAAGTATTCAAAAAAAAAAAAAAAAAAAAAAAAAAAAAAAGGGCCAATAGGCAATGTTGACACCAAAGATCAGAACTTCGACATGGTATTTCTAAATTCACGTGTATCTTGAAAAATACGCCACCATCAGCAGCCTCAACCACCATAAACATTCACCTTCCTGCCCCACATCTCTCTTTTTTTTTTTTTTTTCTTTTCTTTTTTCTATCTCACTCCCGCAACATAAAAAAAGAAACAAAGAATAGAATAGAATCAGGCCAAGGCTAATTTTGGCCGTCTCGCCATTGCTGTTGCTTCAACCAGTTTGACCTTTCCTTTTCTTTTCTTTTCTTTTCTTTTCTTTTCTTTTCTTTTTTTTTTTTTTTCTTCATTTTTATATTCATCATATGAATAATGCAATCTCATTTAACGTCCGTTCACATGGCTTGCGCCGCCCTACTGATCTGAATTCGGTGCTGCATGTATACCATCTATATAGCTACGACAGCACAAAAAAAAAAAAAAAAAAAAAAAAAATCACAAAACAAAACAAAACAAAACAAATCGGATAATAATCCTGCTATATTTAACTCTTTCTCTTTCCTGGCTTGATAAGTTGAACTTGAAATTCTGTTATTTATGAACATTGTCGTTATGGTGATGATGATGATGATGATGATGATGATGATGATGATGATGATGATGATGATGATGATGATGATTAGGATCATTACTTTTAATAATGTGACCATCACTTATTACTTTTACTATAATACTATAGCTATTCTATTACTATGACTATTACTATGACTATTACTATGACTATGACTATGACTATGACTATGACTATTACTATGACTATTACTATTACTATTACTATTACCATGATGACAACTGTATCAATTCTATTCTATAACACATAATATTACCACCAGCTGGATTAGAGTCCAAAAAATTAATCAATTAGTCTTGACATTGGGGTGAAGTGACATTGAAGAAGGATAAGATCGTGTTGGAAAACCCCTTTTGCAGATTTCACAAAGTCTTCTCTTATTACGACTATGGTTACGTCTAGCCTATGAGGAAGAATGTTTTAAGGAAAGGAAAGGAAAGGAAAGGAGAGGAGAGGAGAGGAGAGGAGAGGAGAGAAGAGGAAAGGAGTCTGTGGTCTGTGCGTGAGTACCAACGGGCGCTCATAATACATATATATAATATTAATGTAATAACATATTATATATATTATATATATTGTTTATTTTGTTTATTTGCTTGAAGTCCACACGTGTTTTTTGTTTTACGTTACAAAAACGTTTTTTTTTAGGTTATTGATTAAACAATTGAACTAAGTTATTATTGTTCATATTATATTTATATAACTAAGCTGTTCCTTAATTTTTTGTTTCCAGGGCTAAAAGTAACTAAACCAACCAAAGTGTAGAAGCTTCTTTGAAAGATATTTGAAGTACACGTGGCTTACGATGTATCTTTTATCACTGATATCACATATTTAAGTATTAGGACTTTACAGCTAATGAATGTATTGTAAACCTCTGCGATATTATCATAGATAGGCTTTTTTTTTAATGTCATTATCGATATATATTTATCTAAAGTGAGCATCTTTCCCGCAACTATAACATTGAAAATTTGAAAGGTTGCAATAGCTTTCTTATTTTTTTTTCTTTTTTGAGCAAATGCAAATGTAAAAGTAACTTAAAGGTTACTTTTTTTTTTTTTTCTTTCTTTTTTATCTTTTGTTTTCCTGGTTTCCTGGTTTGGTTTTCTGGTTTCCTGGTTTCCTTGAATCTTTTTTTTTTTTTTTTTTTTTTTTTTTTTCTTTCTTCCTTTCTTTTTCTTTCATTTTGTGTCAATCATGTCCTGGGTTCATCTTCAACTCTGAAATTGACGGTAACCTCTTTTGATCAAGGCCTGATTCTTGCTTCAATTCAGATATAGACGGCAATTTTTCTTGTGTACAAGTCCCTAGCTCATGCTTTGATAAAATTGGCCTCAATATCCCCGGTCCTCGTCCGCGCTCCCTATCCCTATCCCGATCCCGATCCCTATCCCTATCCCTATCCCGATCCCGATCCCGATCCCTGTCCCCCTCCTGCATATCTGATGAAACAACCCTGTAATCATTTTGCACAGTCTTTTCCATCATCATGGGCGTTGCTACTATTGTCTTTTTATCAGCTACAGATGACGACTTTATCTGTCCTCCTCTCCGTTGCTGCTGCTGCTGCTGCTGCTGCTGTGGTTGTTGCTGTGCCTGTGCTTCTTTATCTCGTTCCATAGCTTCTCTACAAGACAGGCTCTTCTCCAAATGCCGTTTCAAAGAATCATTCCGTCCACATTCGGCTCCACAACCTTTACATTTAAATGGCTTGTCAAACGCATGTCGACTACTCATATGTCGTTCCAAATCATGACGTCGTGCAAATCTCCAATTACAAAGCTCTCCTGTTTCACTTTTGTATGTACATTCATATGGCTTGATCCCCGCATGGGTCGCTCGGTGGGATCGTAGGTTATAGGGTCTAGAAAACGTCTTTTCACAGATACTACACTTGTATCGCGCTCTGGCATACGGATCATCCTTGAATTCCTCAGGCACAACTCGAGCTGCCTCCTCGGTCGTGACTCGACGACGACGTCGTCGTTTGACTACTCCCCGCATGTCAATAAT
Source organism: Lobosporangium transversale (assembly GCF_002105155.1). Taxonomy (NCBI): domain Eukaryota; kingdom Fungi; phylum Mortierellomycota; class Mortierellomycetes; order Mortierellales; family Mortierellaceae; genus Lobosporangium; species Lobosporangium transversale. Next base: position 714,361 of record NW_019028993.1, read on the forward strand.
CATTGTGGAATTGCCAGCAGATTTCGCTGATGCTGCCATAGAGACTGTTGACGTTGTAGCTGGTGCTGCTGCTGCTGCTGCTACCCGCTCTTTTCCCTTGCCTTCGTTTCCTTTGAGGATTGGCAAGCTTGGGATGATATCATTGACTAGAAGCGCATGGATTGACCCAACAGACTTGAGGTCCATTGCCATAGGTCTCTTGCTGCTATTGACAAGACTTAATTCCTTGCCTACATTAGCATGTGTAACTAATGAGCTATTGGTTGCTGATATTGATGGCAATGGTACTGATGATGATGATGATTGTGATGGTAATGACTGAGCTGTAGAAGTAGCTATTGAAGAATCATTTATTTTCGATTGCAATGGCTTTTTAGGTGCACCGCCCTGAATAACCTGCTGTTGCTGTTGTTGTTGTTGTTGTTGTTGTTGTAGCTGTTGAGGATTACCAGATTCCGACATAGTAACGTCATGATCCACTATTGGTCCTAGGATGGTGATGGTAGAAAGTGAAGGTCTAAGGCGGATGCCGCTAAGTGTGACAAAGAGCCACTCATCATCATGGCACTCTGGGATGATGACATGGTCCTCGTAAAGAGCCCTTGTAGGCGTTGACTGTGTTGAGGATGCAGGACATGTTGGGAGAATAAGAATTGCCTAGTTTATTGGTTTATGGATAAAAATAAAAAAGGAAAAAGTTAGAAACATGATTTATGTGGTGTTAAAGATTCTCTCCCTTTCCCCGTTTTATATATATATATATATATCTGCGCCCTCCTTCTGTCAGTTACTTAAATTAGACATGTGCATGTGCAGGAAAGGGATGATGGGGTCGCATGAGGAAGAAAAAACAAGAGAAAGGATCCATCTGGCTTTGAAACATTTTGTTTTTTCTTCATAGCTTGCTTAGTCTGGCAATGAGACAAATGCAGCGTAGTTTTTTTTTTTTTTAAAATCGATATGTGGACTAATAGGCTTTTATATCATTATTTCTTACCTTCTGAGCGACCAATAAGTCGATGATATCTTCCATTTCAATAGGCTTTTGCAAGATGCGACTCAACATTAGAAAAGCTTGTGTACCTTCTTTCATCATAAGTGTATCTTCTGCTGTCGGTGCCTCGTTATCATCTTCTTCTTGACCATCTAATGATTCGCTTGGGTCCATATCGGTGTCATTCTCAGAGTTGGAGATACTTGATCGACGCTGGAGAGTTGGTGTTTCACTTTCTTCTGAAAGAAGGGAGGAGATGCTCATAGTTGAGGACCTGATTGGGCGTGGGGGTGGACTGGCTGCTCGACGTTCAGAATATGAGAACTGGGGCTGAGATTGAGGCTGAGGTTGAGGCTGAGGTTGAGGTTGAGGTTGAGACTTGGGTTGAGACAGAGACAGAGAGGAAGAGACGTTGGTAGGATGAAAAGGATGAATAACCGTGGAAAAAGACGACGATGGCGCGGCTGATAAGGAAGAAGAAGGTGGCGGTGGCTGGCGATAGGCTGTATCTATATTGTAAGGGTTATCTTCTTGCCGGCCTACTCTGTCATGTCTATGAGAACTATCCATGGAACGATGGACGGGACTATGGCTTCTAGTCTCACGTAGAGAGACCAATAAGGTCGCATCTCGTAAGGGGGCCTCAGTGGACGAATGAGCCGTGTCATTGTAAACCCCGTGAGGCGGCTCGGTTATGGATCGGGAATACATGAAGACCGTTGGGTAAATGTGTTGAGATGAGGGTTGTATTTCTTTTTTTTTTTACAAAGAGAAAAAGTAGTCAATTTGAAATGAGAAAAAGAAAGGAAGAAAAAAAAAAAAAAAAAAAAAAAAAAAAAGATCCCTTTGGGAGCAAACGAGCGAAAGTTGGAGAAGGGTAAAGGAAAAAAAAAGAAAGGGAAAAAAGTAAAAAAAAAAAAAAAAAAAAAAAAAAAAAAAGACGGGGGCGCCGACCAACGGAATGACGAAAGTCAAAATAATAATATTATAATAATAATAATAATAAAAAAAAAAGAAAAAAAAAATCAATAAAAGGTGGAAAATGAAAGTACTAATGAAGAGAATGAGGAAGAGAATGAGAAGAATGAGAAGGAGAATGAAGGAAGGAGAAAATGGTCCACATTCAAAAAGAAAAGGATAGAGATAAGGATAAGGAAGAGAAAAGAAGAAAAGGCTCTTCTATCAACTTCTAATGCTGCTGTTGATAAAGAGTACTTTCTACAACCGGCGGCAGAACATGCCTTTATGCCTCTTCATTGAAAAGAATCGCAGGAAACGCGTGTGAATGTGACTGGGAAATCTAAAAACACATCAACGAAACAGCCGCAGCACCTTACATGGCTCTGCGCAATTTGCAAAATAAAAAAAAAAAAGGCTCAAGTGGACAGACAACAGTAAATTTTCTTTTTTTTTTTTTTTTTCCTTTTTCTGAGCACAAACACAAAACACAAACATGTTTGTCATTGTACATATACTTTTTGCTTTGAACATTGTCGAGACCCGTCAGCTCGATTGACTATGGACCACTACCTTACTCTAAACCTCATTCGAATGACCATGACGCTCCGTTGCCACAAGTAATCTGTTTGTCTTAATCTTGTTCGTTTTATGAGATATTTGTAGATTTAAAAGAAAGAAAAAATCACTACTGTAAAAATACAAAAAAAAATTAAATATCAACAATAAGGAATGACAGAAACTCTCAAGACAAGATGAAACACAAAAAAAAAAAAAAAAAAAAGAAAAGAAAAGTAAAAAAAGAAAAATGGTGTATAAAAAAAAAAAAAAAAAAGGCTACGTCCTAATTGCGGCAGTAGCAGCACAGATTCTAACCATGAGTCAGAATCAACTATAAAAAAAAAAAAAAAAAAAGGTTGCATTCACTATGAAGGTGAAGGAAGTGGAGTTGTATGCAAGTTGGATTGGGTGTGAGAAAATGGGAGTCCTTGGCTAGACAAATTCGGAAAATAGCCTTGGATTGGGTCGGAGATTATGATCACGTTTCTCTCCCTTTCGTCGAACTCCCCCTAATGTTTTGACGGATCTTGTCGTAACGATCGCTTTCACTGCTGTTCCTATCAACCAAATCTTCAAAGCTGTTGTTGTTGTTGTTGTTGTTGTTGTTGTTGTTGTTGTTATTGCTGTTCTTGTTCTTGTTCTTGTTCTTGTTCTTTTTGTTCTTCTTCTAGCTGCTGCTGCTGTTGTTGTTGTTGTTGTTCTTGTCATTACTTCTGCTGTTGCTGTTAATACACTGATTGCTATTGTTGGATAACAGTAGTAACCATTTCCGATGCTGCAACCTCTCTCATTAGGATACCATAGCTTCTGTTATATCCCTCATTTGTTCTGGCAGTCGCTTCTTAAAAGCGCGCACACTCAAAACTGACGAGAAATACTAATGGCTTCCCCCACCCTCCCTTCCTTCCTTCCCTCCCAATCAAACGTCTAGAGTACATATTTCCGAGGAAGGCGGCTGCACTTGCTGCCGTTGCTGTTCCTCCAACATGACAGCCATTGCGCAATGAGGATGTCTTTGAAGATGTCTCTTATAGGCATCGTGTCTACCGCATCCCGAGCCACAGTTCCTGCACTTGAACTGCTTCTCTCCAGAGTGACGGCTACGCATGTGACGCTCAAGATCATGTCGACGAGCAAAGGACCAGTTGCAGGCCTCACCCTTCTCATCCACAAAAGAACACATAAAGGGCTTGACTCCAGCATGAGTTGCACGGTGAGAGCGCAGGTTAAAGGGACGCGAAAATGTCTTGTCGCAGATAGAGCACTTGTACCGGACAAAGGCCTCGGAATCATCAATAGCACCCTCTGGAATCACACGGGCACCTTCCTCAGATGTAATACGGCGTCTACGACGTTTCTTGGCGATCAGGCGCTTGGCATCAACGTCAGACGAGGCATCAACCATCGGACAAGGCTCATCACCAAACAGTCCAGCGTATTCGCTCACGATAGGGCTAGCAGTGGAAGAACCAAACGGCGACAATTGCTCAAACTTGCACATGTTTGGTGACTCCTCAATAGCAGACATTGCCATATCAGAAGGAGCAGGGGCCATCAAGATCTGGTTCAGGCTGATTACTGAAGCAGAGCCCTCTGGAAAGAGAGGAAAGTCTTGGGTCGGCCAGAGGCAAGAGTTTTGAGACGAATCAGTGACAAAGTCGAGGCTCTCCTGAGACTGTTGGCTACCAAAGCCACCATCCATAGGCGATGACCATCCTATAGAAGGGCTAGCGCCCAACTCATCAAGACCAAGGGTATCAAAAGCAAACGGGGATTGAAGCGTGTTTGCAGCGGGGGTGCACAGTCTTGTGGCAGGAGACAGTTCGGGTGTGAGGTCCATAGCGACACTAAGGACTGCTTTCGCAGCTTGCTGCATTTGAAGCTTGGAAGTCATCATGTCCCAGGGAGCAAAAGCGAGTTCGTTGCTCGGAAAAGAAAGGTCATTATTGTTCATGATGTGTTCGACCGCAGTGCAAGAGGCGGTATTAGAGAAGGTCTCGGTCATTGATGATTCCAAAGGGAAGACAGACTGGTTATAGCCATCGAAAAGGCCAGCCTCCGCGATAAGGGCCATATTAAGCTTATCCATGGTGATAAAATTGAAGGTTAAATTAGGGGAATAGAGGAGATAGCAGTGTCTAGAGCAGGTGATAGAGTGAAAGAAGAAACCAAAGGTCAGTTATCAATACTTTTAAAATAATCTGAAGGAAGGCAAGAAAGGTCGACTGATACGTGGTAGACAATGTGTTTTTTTTTAAAAAAAAAGCAGGAATAAGGGGTGTTTTGACTAGAAAGGAAATATGGTGGCAAAGCTGTAAGCTTTTCCGTGGATAATTTCAAACTTGGTGAGGACGAATGATGATGATAACCTTACTCTTTTTGAGAATCAAGCAGATTATCTTGACCAACAACAACCAAAGAAAAGAGGGAAAAAAAAAAAAAAAAAAAAAAGATTTTACAGTATAGAACAAGAGATGAAAACACCTGTTACCTCAATCACTCAAAGTGAACAAAAAAAAAAAGAAAAAAGAAAAAACAAATGAAGGGCCGCCACAGAAAGAGATGCTTCGTTTTTTTTTTTTTTTTTTCCTTTTTAATTTTTCGTCTCTACAGTCAAGCCCAAGGCACAATACAGAAAAAAGGATTGCAAGTGTCGCCTTGTAGATGAAGGGAAAATAGGTGGGGTGATGGTTGTATGAACTTGTAGTAGCTTGACTTGGTCACCGATGACAACAACGAACAACAGTGACTGAGACGAAAGAGTGAGAGAGAAGAGCAAAATCAAAGTGAATTGACTTTGCTAACAAGCGAACAGAGAAGTACACGGCTGAAGAACAACAACGAACAACAGCCGGACGTTAAAGCAATGAAACAAACAACAATGTAAGAGAAGGGAAGAGAAAGAAGGGTGGAGGATGGATGAGTGAAGGGAAGGAAAAGAGGAGGTGAAGAGAAAGAACCAAATGAGCCCATCAAAAGGTCTATTTATGCTTTTCTGGTTGTGATCGGCTTTGCACAGCCAACCGACCCAAAAGAAAAAAAAAAAATGCGACGCAGTCGATTGCTCTCAATCTCCATTTTCGATGTAATGCATATCAATACACCGACAACACTGGCATGACATGAATATTAAATGTATATCATGGCTAAATATGTTAACACAACGTTTTTTTTTTTTTTTTTTTTTTTTTTTTTGTTCTCCTAGTATTTAATTAGAAGCCAAGATCGGGAAGAGGGAACCGTTTTTACTAACTTTCATTGTCATCCTGCAATATAGGGGACCCGCAATTAGAATATAGAGCAGCGCCTCCAGAATGGAAGTCACAAAAAAAAGAAAAAAAAATACGCTCAAACTGCTGCGGCTTCAGCAGACAGTTCACAAAAAAAATCACCGCACAACATAACCGAGACAATTAGGAAACAGGAACTAAACTAATTTGGGTTTTACCTGGGAAGGGTATAAAGATCCTGATTTTGCCGTTGTTGTTGAGGATGCTGGTATACTTTATCTGTTTTCACTTAAAATGCCATTTCGTGCTGAATGTTGCTGTATCAGAAACCAGTATTAAAATGAGATAGTAATAACTATGAAAAATAGGAAAATATAATAAAGCAATAAAAAAAAAAAAAAAAAAAGCGTTGTGTTGTAAAGTAAGGGTGCAAGGAAATAGCTGGCAAGCCGTAGATCTTTAACTGTGTAGATGAATGTGTATATAGAAGGTTCTTTTCTCTGCTCTTTCTTTTCTTTTTTTTTTTCTTCCTGGGTTCTATAGAGCCTCTTGCTTGATGGGAATGATACAAAGATGATTTTTCAGTTTTTAATTTTTTTTTTTTTTTTTTTTTTTTTTTTTGGAGGAACGGCTCCCTTTTTATACTAGAACGGTTTCTTAAAGTGCTCAGCTGCGGTAAGAATTGTCCTTGTACTCATCAAGACTCATCTGCATACCAATGATGCTACTCTAAAACTCCTTTTTGAATAACAGGCTTGCTTTTTTTGGGTTCAGAAAGTAATCTTTGTGTACATTTACCTTTTTTTCTTTTTAAAAAAGCGCGGCACTGCAGGGGCTGTAGTTGTTGAATGTGCCCCCTCTCTCATACACACACTCACCCTCCCACACAAGCATTCAAACATTTATGCATTCCTCTAGACTTTGCTTGGCCTCGCCTTTTTTTTTCTAGTTTATTCTGTACTCCGGTCTGTTAACGTCTAAACAAATTGATCTGGTAATCTCCCTCTCTCTTTACTCCTTTTCAGCTGTTATTGCGTACTGTGTGTACACTCTTTGGTCCAATCGTCTGCGTGTCTCTGCTCGCAGTAGATATGACTGTGTATGTCGAATGCATCCTAAAAAAATCTCCCAAACCTCTTTTTCTCTCTCCACGGACTCGCTTTCGTCCCTCTGATAAAAAAAATGTTCCACAACCAGTAACCTGCAGGCTGAGCAGTTAAAATTCTTTTGGAGCTGTGCACAGTTAGGGAAAGAGGCCCTCTCTGACCTCTGACCTCTGACCTCATCCCCTCCCTCGCCACAGAAAAGCATCATTTATAAACATTTGTATACATTCTCCCTCTATTTTTTTTTTTTTTTTTTTTTTTTTCCTTGCCCTTCCAAACCTTCGACCTGGTCACCATTCATGCAAAGGCAAATGTAAAATGTAACATTCACTTCTCCTATCGTCCATTGGATTTTTTAAACTCAATATCTTATCTCAATGGAACGTTTACTGGATGAGTATTGTAAACATGCAATTGTAATTTTTATTTTTTTTATTTTTTTTGTTTATGCGATCTGTGTCTGGAACACAAAGACCTCACCTAGTCTTGGGTCTCCCTGAATTTAGTTAATTGCATTAATGCAAGGTTTAGGGCTCTGGTTGACATACCTTTTTTTTTTTTTTTTTTACCACTGCTGAATCGTCATTGAGAGACCCTTTGTTGTCGATCCTCGATTCTTGGCAGAAAAAAAAGAAAGGACGAAATCCTATTGGATGACAGGACAGGAAAAGTACATGTACTCTTTAACACGACAATCGACTAAAAGAAAAAAAGGAGAAAGCCCAACTTTAAAAGAAAAGGATAGAAAGACCCTTTCGGAGAGATCTCCGAATACTTTATTTCAGAGATAATGCAATGCAATCGAGACCACAAAAAAAAAAAAAAAAAAAAAAAAGGACCCTTTTGCATTTTTGCAGGTGAATAGATGTGTGTGTGCGCTTGCGTCTGTGTTTGTGTTTGTGTTTCTGTCTTCGGCAAGTGGAGAATGTGTCGAATGTGAATGTGTGCATGTTGTTGTGTGTGTTTGTGTGGGCTGTGGCATTCGATCTTAATTGCATTAATGCACTATGACATGCTTGAGAACAGTAAGCGAGAGTAGAACCAATTTCCTCTCCTTTTGTCTTTCTTCTGTCTGTTGACCTTCCTAACCAATGTCCTTTCCTATTCCCTTCTTTGTGCAAAAGGGTCTTTTTTTTTTTTTTTTTTTTTTTTACTTTTCTTCGGCAACTTTCTTTTTTCTTTTTCTGTGCCAAAACAAAAAATTGAAATTTTACTTTGTGCTTTGTGCTTTGCTTCCCCAATCGGTCAGACACCCGTAAAAAGACCCTGGGCTGTCCTTACTGGTAAAGTTACAGCCTGCCGAAGTTGTTGCGTTTGATAATGACAGCAGTTTTGTTGCAATATGGGGCTTCTTTTTTTTTTTTTTTTTTTTTTTCTTTTTTTTCTTTTTTTTTGCTACCACTATTGTCACCATTTCTACGGTTACTACGACAATGTTATGCATATGCATTGATACAGAAAAACAAAAATATGACCTTCTTTGCATAATGCATAATGCATACCAATTATTGCCCTGCTAATCAGACGACATGACACAGGGATGCATGATCAATGTGATTATTTTTTTTTTATTTATTATTTATCTTTATATATATTTATATATATTTTTACAAATACACACTTTTGTTTCTATACGAGCTCGAAGTAACGCTTTGTCTCCCAAGTTGTCACGGATGTTTCCCAGATTCTGTACTCATTTAACCTCGTAGCCCCATAATGATCCACAAATGCGTCGCCCAAGACCTTCCTAGCAAGTGAATCTGGTGCAAGCATAGCCTCAGCAGATTCCTTTAATGACTTTGGTAGGCGTTCGTTCTTGGCATTGGCGTTGGTACCACTGTTTTGTGTTGTTGCTGTTGTTGTCGTGGGTCCTACGGGCAGGGGCAGTTTGTTCTTGATACCGTACAAACCCATTGCTAAACAGGCAGCAATAGCTAAATGAGGATTGATATCCGCACCACCAACGCGCATCTCGAGACGAGTACCTTTTGGATCACATTGAGGTGGCCCAATCACCCGAATGGCAGAGACACGACTCTCGATCCCCCAGGAGACTGTGACGGGTGCCCAGTAATTCTCCACTAGACGCTTATAAGAGTTGATGTTGGGCGCAAGAATAGCCATGATACTTGGCAGTCCAGTCAGGAGCCCTGCAACGAACCACTTCATCACCTGACTCATATATTGGACTCCCTCAACAGTTTTCTCCCACTCTGGTCTGTCCTGGCCCTCTGTTGATGCCGCTGCTCCTTTTTCTTCTTCACTATCGCTGTTAAGGCCGGCAGCAAAGAGGTTGGTGCGGGAAGCAATATCACGTAGCGAGAAGTGAAGGTGTCCTGAGCACCCAGGTTGATCAGTATATGGTTTTGCCATGAACGTAGGCATGATTCCATGTTTAATGCCCAGTTGCTTCGCGGATAATTTGAACAAGCTGGCCATATCAGCCATCCTAACCGCAGTATCATACGACAGTGCTGCTTCAAACACTCCAGGACCTGTTTTTCATCACAAAAAAAAAAAAAAAAAAAAAAAAAAAAGAGTATAATTGGAGAGGACAGTAAGTGGTGTGTGAAAAGATCCAGTTTTTTTTTCTTTTTTTTTTTTTTTTTTTTTTTTTTACTAGTTTCATTCCCAAGCCCCGAGTATTATTTTTTCCCACGAAAAAATAGAATTGGAATATAATGTACCTGTTTCTGTATGAAGACTCTCAATGTTGATGTCAAATTTCTTGCATTCATCAAAGATGTCATAAAAGTATTCCTGATTTAAGGATGGGCGAAGGAGAGAGTAGCCGAACATCCCTGGTGTCAACTTTTTTGGTTTAGTATGCCCCTTCGCCTCCAGTGCTTCTGGTGATTCTGTTATAATTAGATATATAAAAAAAAAAAAAAAAAAAAAAAAAGAAAAAAAGAAAGAAAGAAGGTTAAAAATCAAGACATTTTACATCGTTATCACCCATCTCCGCGTCATAGATGAAAACTGTGGTGTTCTGTCTGATGTTCCATGTCTTTGATACTTTCCTCATGAAGGAAAAATAAAAAAAAAAAAAAAAAAAAAAGCAACCGGAATATATTAGCAAGCTAATTTACCTTTGAAGTTGAAGAATTCGAATTCTGCTCCACACATGGCTTCCCAGCCCATTGACGCCAATTCATCTGTTACTCGTTTAAGGACACTGCGAGGACAGACAGCGAGGGGCTCGTTTGTAGCAGGGTCTAGGAATGACAATAAGAAAAACGGGATGTTGTTCTCCCAAGGAATGCGTCTGAAAGTTGAGAGATCAGGTACAGCAATAATATCTCTGTAGCCTAATTTAGTTCATGTAGCCAAAACACAAAAATTAGTTTTTAGTCAAATATTTGATGTCGAATTGAGAGGACAAAAGACAGAGAGAAGCAACATTCTTTTGTTTACCATTTGCTGCATTCGAGACACTTAGTTCCTCAGGGTAGGTCTGATCATGCATATCCCAACCAAAGATGACAGAACAAAAGCCAAAGCCAGATTCAAGGACTGACAAGAACTTGGACTTTGCCATGATTTTGCCACGAAAGATACCGTCCAGATCTATGCCAGCGATCTTGACACGATGATCTTTCATGAGAAGTTTTGTGAAGACTTCTGTCTTTGACATTTGATTGGGATCTTGAGACATCCTTATCTGAATGATGGAAATAAAGATTTAAAGAAAGAAAGAGAGAAAGAAAGAAAGAAAGAAAGAAAGAAAGAAAGGACCACTTTTGAGGCTCTGATGATGGAGGAAAAAAAAGTAGAGATGTAATAGTTACGGAAATAAGAAAGAAAAGAAAGAAGGAGAGAGAGGGAGGGAGAAGTATAAAAAATCATTTTTGTAGACGCGGTTTTTTATTTTATTTTATTTTTTATTTGGATGATGATGTAATGAAGGAAGTTGATAATGGTATACACATAATTGACGCGAGAGGCACAATGCAATCATGCAGGTCGTAAGATCGCGACCCAATTCTTTTATTTTGTTCCTGAACAGTTTGGAAACGGGAATATTTTACTCTCTCGACGACGGGTCCCGCGTCTTTTTTTTCTCAAAAAAAAAAAAAAAAAAAAAAAAATATGCAGGCATGAATTTAGCAATGTGTTCCCGCCAAAGAAATATTGCATGGTTTGCATTGCTAAAAAAAAAAAAAAAAAAAAAAAAAAAAAAAAGTCAAAAACTTCTTTATTTTGTTTGCTTTGTCCAAAGATGGAAATAGCTTTATTTATTTTATTTTATTTTGTTATAGATATTATATTATGACTATTTTCGTTAATATCCATTATCTCCTGTCATTCCATCTTTTGTAGACATCTGACAAGGTCCAAGGGAGCCGGCTCCCCTTGATGTCATTTGATCTTCCCTGGAGACATCACGTGGAGCAACGAGAGCAAGCAGAAATAAGAAACTCAATATTAGAATATTGAATATTGAGCAAAAGAAAAAGAGCAGAGCCACAATTAAAAAGCCGAGAGGATTGCTTATGATTTGATGTTTGATGTTTGGTGTTTGATGTTTGATGTCTGATGCTTAATGTTTGAAGAAAGAGAGAGAGCGTGAAGTTGATGGTCAATCGCTCAAACAAGTCTCTCTTTATCTCTTGATCTCTTTTCGCTCTTGACTCGCTCCTTTTTCTACCGTTAATGTGATGCCATGGCTATTTGCTCGCTTGCTGCAATAGACTAACAAAGCGTATGTTCCATCAAATCAAATTGTCCTGATATGATACATCACACCGAATTGGTTCATACATGGCATGTCCGTAAAAAAAAAAAAAAAAAAAAAAAGATAAAAGATGGTATGGTATACATAAACATGTATAATTTTTTTTTTAATGCATGTTGCAATGTGGATCTAAAATAGGCATTGGTGACCCATGTAAGCTTGAAGTTGTATGGTCTCTGCTCTGCTCTCAATCTTTTTTTTTTATTTTTTATTCTATTTCCCAATCTGTGATACAAGCCCTTTTCTTCCTCTTTTTTTTTTTTTTTTTTTCTTTCTTTCTTTTCTCTTCTCTTTTTTCTTTTTCCATCATCTCTACTCCATCCTTCTGATCCTCCCTCATTCCATATTTCTAATCATCATTTGCCCTCACACAGCACCCCTTGCTAACTCTATACTTTTTTCAACTTCACCCCCTCAGCTCATCTAATCCTTCATCTATTCTTTCTCACTTTTACTTCCACACTACATTCTTATAACCATGGCTAGCGAAGTTCGTAAGTACATCATCTCTCATTCTTCATCCCATTTGTTCCCGTCAGATGTCCCCATTCAATTACAAAACTAACTCTCTCTTACTCTTTCTCTCTCTCTTTTCTTTTTTGTATCTTTGTATATCTTGTGACAATAATTAGCTCTCCCAATGACCCCTCCTACTTCCAAGGCAAGCTAATCTTCCCATTTAATATTTTATTTATCAATCAGTTGCATGCTTGTCCCTCGCTCGTTCCTATCTCTATCTCTCTTTCATTGTCAACATCACCCCTCGATCGTTTTGAATTTCAGTATATGACGAAGACAAAAAAAAAAAGAAAAGAAAAGAAAAGAAAAAGAAAAAGAAAAAGAGGGGGGATCTGGTCCATAACAAAGCATTACTTGAGCAAAAAAAACACCAAGAATGAGCTGAATGAATGAGAAACACGACTTTCCTCTTTCTTGTGTATTCATAATGTAACAGACAGACAGAGTTGACTGTTCAGGATGGCATTGCTTTTTCAGCTGGTCTATAGACAAATGCTCCATTCTTAATACTGCAACCACGAATGATGGACGGGCAATCACTCTTTCAAGCTTGTTTAATGAATAAGCTATTAACAAACGCTTCCTTTTTTTAATATCAACAGCCCGCGATCAGTGGCCCTCTTCGCAAGAAATTGCAAGGCTATGTCGGCTTTGCCAACCTCCCTAACCAGGTCCACCGCAAGTCCGTGAAGAAAGGCTTCAACTTCACCATCATGGTTGTTGGTAAGTCAGATCTCTTGCTGCTCTGCAGAACAGACATTTACTACTGCACTAACAATAGTGGACAAAAACAACGCTATTTTTTTTTTTTAAAAAATGAGCCGTCTTTGCTCTCGTCCTATTCTTTATGGTGTCTGTTTTTTTTTTTTTTTTTTTTTTTTTTTTGCTCGGAAAAGATGGGCTCGCAGACCCAATCCAGGGATATTAATAAACCATGTTGTGTACTTGCTTGTTACTTGAGATGTCTTCAGAAAAAAAAAAAAAAAAAAAAAAAGGGTGGCATGTTTCATTTGGGTGGACTCATTGAAGAGAGAACCAGGAAAGACCTTAAGCTTTCAGGATTCTCAAAAAAATCGTTTTCAGCCCATAATTCATTCATCATGGACGCAAAATAAAAAAAAGAACAAACTTCCTTTTTACAGGTTTCCGAAACCACTTCTAACCTAATGACGTGACTCTTTGCTTTTCTTGGACATTTTCATTAGGTGAATCTGGTCTTGGCAAGTCAACGCTCGTCAACACCTTATTCAATGCCCCTCTTTACCCTCCCAAGGAGCATGTTCCTCTTTCAGATGAGAGTCCCAAGACCGTTAGCATCCAAGTCTTGAGCACCGATATTGAGGAGAATGGCGTCCGCTTGAAGCTTAATGTTGTTGACACCCCTGGCTTTGGTGACTTTATCAACAACGAAGAAAGGTAGTTTTTAAGACAGCATAAACAACACGTGTATTTTGTATTTTGACAAAGAATACACAATGCTAAAACCACTTTTTACATTTATTTTACCCTACACATCTAGCTGGAAGCCCATCTTGGAGACCATTGAGAGCCGGTTTGACGCATATCTTGAGCAGGAGAACAGAGTCAACCGCAGCAAAATCACTGACACCCGTGTTAATGCCTGCTTATATTTCATTGCCCCTACTGGTCATTCTCTCAAGTCTCTTGATATTGAGTTCATGAAGCGTCTTCACAACAAGGTCAACTTGATCCCCGTCATTGCCAAGAGTGATACCATGACTAATGAGGAGATCACCGCTTTCAAGGAGAGAGTATGTCCACAACACTGTGATGCTACTACAACGCTTTTCCTAGCTTCTTGTATCAAAGACCTTTAAAATATGGACTTAAAAAGCATTCTCTTTTTCTTTGGAAATTGCTTCTAGATTCTTCTGGATATTGCTCATCACGATATCAAGATCTATCACGCTCAGCATTACGACTGCGATGACATCGAAACCATCAATGAAACCAAGGATGTCATGGTATGGGAGACCTTTCCCCACAATATTTAAAGTCTATTCTGGGCTCAAACAAGCATTTTTACTCAATGATATATGCTTTTTTCTTTCTCTTTTCCCTCCTTCCTAACGGACTTTATTTAGAGCAAGATCCCTTTTGCAATTGTTGGCTCTGACAGGCTCGTTGAGACTTCTGATGGCCGCCAGGTTCGTGGTCGTAAATATCCATGGGGCATCATTGAGGTCGATAATGAAGAGCACTGCGACTTTGTTAAGCTTCGTCAGATGTTGATCCGCACGCACATGGAGGAACTTCGTGAGTTCACAAATGACATTCACTATGAGAACTACCGCACAGAGAAGTTGCTTGCCATGGGCTATCAGCAGGACAACACTGTCTTCAAGGAGGTAGATCCTTTGGCCAAGTTGGAAGAGGAACGCGCTCTGCATGAAGCCAAGCTGATCAAGATGGAGCAGGATATGAAACATGTCTTCCAACAGAAGGTCCAAGAGAAGGAAGCCAAGTTGACACAGTCCGAAGCCGAGCTCTATGCCAAGCACAAGGAGATGAAGGACGCACTTGAAAAACAACGTCTGGATTTGGAAGAGAAGAAGAGGCGGATCGAGCAGGGCCGTCCCCTCACGCCAGAGAAGACCAAGAAGAAGGGCTTTGGCTTTGCTACCAAGTAAAAAAAACAACAACAGCAACAACAACAACAAAAAAAAAAAAAAAAAAAAAAAAAAAAGACAAATATCAACATTCTTTTAAATGACTTCTTTCCTTTGTGTCGGTCTTCTTGATTTTCTCTGGGAGATAGAGAGGAAACACATTAGTTTTAAGATCTTGAAAAGATGATCAGAAAAATCATGATTATTTTATTATTATTACTATTATTATTATTATTATTATTATTACCATTATTACTATTATATTTCTTCCCCTTTTCTTTTTTCTTTTTACAATTATAGTCTGACTAAACGCGTAATGAAATACACTACAATATAATAATAATAATATAAACTATTTCCTTGATCCAAAGCGTTAATCATTCATGGGCAGAAAGCCAGTTCGTTAACCATCTAGTCAAGAGACCCTTTTTTTTTTATAACAAGGTCACTCAGGGCTGTTGTTGTCTTGAAACCGAAACCGGCTTTCCACCTGAGAGCGATAGACTTGGTAAGTGATGAGAGTGCAATAACTTCTAAATCAACTTTTAATTATTTGATCAGTCGTAAATCACCTGATTTAATAAATACTGGCTATCTACAGCCCTTCAAACAACCTGAACCAATCAGGGATCTAGGCCCTAGTGGGCACCAAGCACTGTATGCATGGTCATCACTATAACCCACAAGGATTGCAGCTAAAGACTTTGGCACGGAGCGGAAAGAAGCATTATCTTTAGGGTTGGCAGGCAAAACATTCCTACTAGGAGAGTTTACAGTTCGAAAGACACGCAGGAGAATCCAACCAATGCTGTTGAAAAAAGGCAACTCAGTGGACAACCTTCGTGATACCAACGACCTCACGAGAGATAATACGCCATGGAGCCTCACAGTGGCGCAGGTGTAGACAACGTACACTCGCTTGCACCACAAGCACCGGTGAAATAAGGAAAAGATCTGCTTTTCCTGTTAGCGCACAAAAGGGTGCTGACCAACAATATCAGACGAATTTGGAATGATAACAATACACAAGGCTTCTGTCGCCGATGCGACTCTACCCAGCTAGAAGACAATGTGCATACGTTTCATGATAGCTCCGCTTTAAGAGCCTTTTGGAATACAGTGCACCTTAAATTCACAACACTCTATCCTACAACTCGGTTTAGCACAACCGCCAAGGACCGAATCCTCTGTTGGTCACAAATCGACATTGAGGAAGAGGTGTCACTAGCGATCCACATCCACTCGGTCGCGGTGTGGGCGATATTCGTGGCGTTCTGTCAGCTAGGGGGACGGACAGCAAGTCAAAGACGGATATCTCGAGATGATATTCGGACGACGAGCCGCCGCCGACGATTGGATACGCGCGTACCAACGAGACAAGAAGAAAGCGGCGAGACCCCGACAAGCCCAGGACCAGAGCCAGCAAGGGCCAGAGTGGCAGCGGCAAGAATCCAAGGCACCGGATATCCAAGTGACCGATGGAGGAGGACCCTCATTCAGTGCATTATTTCACCATGTATCGTCCGACTAAAACCTTAAAAGCCTAACTCTGAACACGGCAATATACCCTAATATCTGTTACCACCGAAAAACACACCCAAAAAACAACAAAATAAAATAAAATAAAATAAAATAAAAAATCCTGAGCTCACCTTCTTTCCCGCCTGTACATTGCGTCAAACGGCACACTTGCAGCAATATGCTTGCTACACCCCCTCCAAAGTTCCAGTGCTAGTTGCTGATAAAAGGCATGAACAACTAAAAGCTCTGGCACCTCGTGTGAAGAACCACCACGAACCAGCAGGGAGCTATATATATATTTTTTTTTTTTTTTTTTTTTTGATAACAAGGACCCTCAGGGTCATGGGATTTATTTTCTACACTCTATGAACAAAATGCTCCAGAAACTATAGTCAATAAACAGCTATTACTGCACAAACGACAAGAACCGCTGTATCCATGATTTCATAAACCCTGACCGCCGTGGTTGGTACTCAAAGTCCACCTTTCCGACGTGGCTTGTTGCGCAACACGACAAATTATCCGCTATCCATAGTCATCAAAAACTTCATTCCACCTAGCCGCTCCATCACGTCCAGTTTGGTTTTCCCAAGGTAACTGTCCCGGACTCGGTCATCCGCGATCTTGTAGGTCTCTTTTACATTCAGCTTCTGTCTTTGTCTGAGGGAAGGGACAAGGAAATCATTGCTACTACATCTGTGCTCCCCAACACAGTTGCTTCCTCTAGCGTGTTTGCTCATAGCAGTGATTCCACGAGCCTTTTCCCATTCAACGGCGACTTTACACCGTTTGTTCCAGATTTCTGTAGGACCGAATTCTTCTATGGCCTTGACAAAGCGCCCTGCCATATATGTAGCTATCCTTGTTGTTGTCTTGAAGCCAACTTTCCAACTCTGAGCAATGGACTTGGGCGTAAGTCCATGGTAAATGTCCTGCACAGACCAATCTGGTGTGTGCTCTCTCTCACCATAGCGTCGTACTTCTCGCACACCATCGATATGCATCTCTAGAGTTTTCCAAATGTAATCCTCCTCTACCGCAGTAAAAGTTGGCTCTTTTGTCCTTGGTGGGTCTACACCTCTCTCTCTGGCCCTTTGTGCTTGCTCCTGCACTGCTTTCAACTCTTCCCTCCATGTCCTCTCCCCTATCACATTCACATTTTGGATTATCTCCTTCCACTTCTCGGCCTGAGTCTCCATCGTCCTTGGACATCTCCAGATGTGCGATGTGTCTTCATCCTCTGTCCCACACACTCTGCAGTTGCCGTCTTCATAAAGGTCTGGCCTCCAGTGTCTCATATATGACTGTGTGGGCAACATTCCATGGAGTTTCTTGATCCTGTGCGCTCGCTTTTGGCAGTCCGCTGGGCTGGTGAAGAGTCCTTTCGGTAGGTTGCTACCATGAACAATGTTCATAGTAGCTCGCCAATCAATTTTTGTCCAATCCTTAACATGCTCCTGCGTCCTGTTCTGAACGACCCAAGTGCGATGTGTGCGAGTTGTTGACTGTAACTTAAGGATCTGCCTTAAGTCATCTTCCGCCGGTATGCCGTTGAACTTTGCATGGCAATACATGTCATTATGCTCCGTTATGTTGATATCCCATAGCTCGCCATAATATCCATGTTTTGCTGCTTCGTCCGCTTCTTCGTTCCCTCGGTTGCCGGCATGTCCTTTGACCCACTCGACCGTGACTTCCGATCCTTGTTGAATAAATGTGTTGTGTATAGCTGCCCACCATACTGCATACGGTGATCTAATACGTTGTCGCAACGTGCTATCCACTCTGTCTCGGACCAATGCTCGGAATTGAGTTACAACTGCGCTGTTATCAAGTCGGATTGTCATAGGTCTATTTCGTGGGCTGATAAGTATCCCTGCCAACAAACCAGATAGCTCTGCCTTTGTCGAGGATGCGTTGCCTGCTACTCTACCAGATAGCGCAGTGTAAAAATCACCTTCTTGTGTCTGGACTACTACACCAAATGCCATACTTACTCTTTCAGTGCCAATATCTTTGAGAGATCTATCCGTATAAATGACATTACCCGGCTGGGTATTGTACCGTTCCCTTTGGCGTTGGATTTTCTCCTCGGTATTGGCACTAATGATAACTCCATTTGTGTCCCTGGCTAGGCCTCTGTTGACTTCAGGGATCGCTTTTAGGCACGGTGTCTCGTTGGAATCCAGGTCGACTTTTGCTCTCCTTAGCAGAGCTTGCTCGCTCAGACCCTCATATCTCCTTGTGTTCTGGGTCCGGCGTCTCCTCGCTTCTTCGCGGGCTCGCATGCGCTCGCCATGCCTTCGCTCTCGGTCCTGGTGGCGTTCTGCTCTTCTGACTATGGCATCTAACTTTGCTCTTTGTCGTCTAAGATTATGTTCTCTGGTTGCTCTGCGCGCCTCTTTCATAACAGCTTCTCGTCTCTTCTTTCGCTCCTTTTGTTGAGCCAGAATCCACTTCATTCCATTTGGTGCCTCAGCAGCTTGATTGGCCGGTGATACTGTCAAGGTTCTGTTCGCTGCCTCATCCTTTATGAATTGGTTGAGTGCACGAATCGCTTCTCGATCTTCGTCTTCCGTATCCCCGCCTAGCGAGCTGACATAACTACTGTCGCTGTTGCTGTCATCATCACTGACGTCTAAGAGTGCCAGTTTCCTCCTGTTCCATTCTCTTGCATGCCTACCCACATAATCGCTGTCGAAGCAAAAGTTTTGAAGTTGGTTGAACCAGAATGGCGAAACTTTAGGCCCTCCGTAACGGGTCCTGGATGCGTGCCATGAGATCATGTCCTCCTTATCGTCCGTAAGTGTTTGATCCACAAAGTATACCATACGCTTGATGAGCGCCTTCCATACGTCTGGTGATTCTCCGTTTAGCCATTTCCATGTCGAGAGAGCGTTGTGTGGGAGACCAAATTCGGCTGCGATCGATAGGTCGAAAGTAATGTTACGATTCTTCATTTCTTCACAAACATTCGATATAAAGTTATGGCGATACTTTTTGACACGATGTGGCTCCAAAGTTGGTGAGACTTCCATCTTATTCCTGTGCTGCAGCATCAGTACTCGTGTCCGACATATCCGTCCCATTACATCGCTGTCATTAAGTCGAAGCGCCAGGGTAGATATTTGTTCTTCCGCTTGAGCGTTCGCCAAGTCTTTAGTGGCATACAATCTATTGTGGTTCATAATACTGTTTGCCGTAGTTGATGGCATACGTGCTTTCCGCTTACACAGTGACATATACTTACCAGTCATCTTCTGTAGGAACGTTGGTGGCAGCATTTGGGCCGAAATCCTATATAGCACCTTTGGGATGAGCACATTATTGACAATATACGTTGTCTGCCGATCTGTCAGGGCTTTGGACCGGAAAATGTTACAGGTCGTTTCTATTTCCTGCTCCACTATTTGCTGTGTTGCTGTTGGATTTCCTGTTGCTGTGACCCAAACACCAAGAATCCGTACTGATTCATTCTTTTCCACTGGTCGGATCTCTTCTGTAGGTGTCCCAAATTTCAGCGTGCTCCTCCTATCCTGCTTGCTGTTGATACAAATGACCTGCGTTTTCTTGGCGTTCACTTCCACCCCGTTAAGAATGAAGAATGTCGTTGCAATGTCAAGTATCTCCTGCATATGTGCTTTGGAGTCCGATATCCATGTAGTATCATCCACGAAAGCAAGGCCAGCAACTGATGGTGTCCCTCTTGATCCCTCTAGACTATATCCAGTGCTATTGTCCATAATTTCACACAGGAGTGCATCATACAGTGGTCATCAAAAGTCATTCAATGAATTAGGAATTTCGACATTCTCATTCCTTTCTCCAATTTGATCTTGCTTGTCGCTAATGAAACTTACGTAGCGAGTTTGACCATCGACAACGTCACTCCTACTACAATGTCAATGAGCTCCTGTTGCTAATTGAAAATTTAGATGAATGCCAATTATTGGCATCTCATTGAATGACATTTGAAGAAAATCAGCAGCTTTGCTTTATTTGTTTTTTTTTTCTGTTCTTCAGTAATGTGTACGACCTCCTTTCATGCGATGTAGCTCCTCTACCCTTCGTGGCATACTTTCATATAGCTCATCAAGGAAGTCAGGTGGAATAGATGTCCAGATATCCTGTAGTCTTTCCCATAGTTCATCCAGATCCTTTGGTACCTTCTCATATCCCTTGAGCCGATGATCCATGTAGGCCCATACATTCTCGATAGGGTTGAGGTCAGGAGAATTTGGAGGCCACTCCAAAGTGGTAATGTGTGACTTAATTAAGAACTCTTTAACCATCCTACTCGTATGAACACTTGCATTGTCCTGCTGAAAAATTAACTTTTCAGGGTCCTGGCCATACCACTTCCATGAGCCGAGGACATAATCTTGTAGAACATCAACATATAAAGAGGAATCAACTGTGGCAGGGATCCTGCAACCATCGCCTACACCATGATAAGTGATACAGCCCCACCACATAAGTTTGTTATGTGCTCCCCTTGATCTCTCTCTAACATCTCGATCTTCTAAAGTCCTGTGGCCGGGTCGCCTATATTGTGTTCTTCCTCCTAAGGACCCTAGCCTTTCAAAAAGCTTTTCGTCCGAGAACATCACTCGCTTCCAGTCATCAACAGTCCAGTCAAGGTGGTTGAGGGCAAAATTCTTCCTTTTCGCAATCTGCATTTTTGTCAGCCTAGGCTTGAATGGGCGGACATAGTTTTTCAAACCCTCTGATTTTACATAGCGTCGGGCAGTCTCTACACTGACATGCACTCCATGGCTCGATCTGATGTATTCTTGAACTGCCAGAATGGATCTAAGTTTCCCCGTATCAACCTCGCGTGCAATAACCCTCTTGGTAGCAGGGGAAACCAATGAGGGTCTGCCCATTCTGGGTTTAGGAATATTGTCCTTGACGTCCCTCCTGATCCTTATTGCCGATGAAATAGAGATACCAAGTTGCCTTGCCACTTCGCTTGTAGACTTCCCTTGTCGAAGTAAGGCCTGAGCATTTTGTACCTTTTCCATAGAAAGCGTCCTCATAATAAATACTAAACGATGTGGAATGTTAATTGTAAGTAGAGGTGTATGAAGATATAGCTGAAGGTAATCTTGGTAGAAAAAAGAGAAGTGAAAAAGTTTTTTTTGCAATCAACATTGAAATTCAGCAGAAGTCATTCAATAGGCAGGTCAAATTGAAATTGGTTTTATTTCACAATGAAGTCATAATTAGGAATGAGACATGAAAGTAATCATGAGGTGTGGGGAACAAATGCACTACCCCAAATATACTAGCCACATGCTAGATGAGAATGAAGAAAAGGAATGAGAATGTTAAAAATTCAAAATCATTGAATGACTTTTGATGACCACTGTATATTGCCTCTGCCATCTCGAACCCGGCTCTAGCGGTTTTGACGGCCTAGGTCCGTGCCACTTGTCGAACCATGCCCGTACCTTCTCTTTAACTTGCTGTGGCTCTAGAATATTCACTGTGACACCACCTTCGTCGTGCTGGATCCGGTCTATTGTCACTGTACCGCCACCACGTCCCAGCAGTTTGTCTATCATTTTCCCTGTTGCCGACTTCAACTCTCCACAGCGTTTCTCTATCAGGTCATTCATCGTCCTTGCCTTTTCCAGCTTCCTTGTCGCCTGTAAGAATGATATTGATTCTGTCCATCTGTGCTTTACTCCTCTTACCCAATCTTTCCATACATCGTCGCTATCCTTCGTGTCCGGTATAGTAGTGAGGCCTTCGATCTCCCTTTGTCCTTCTGCCTCAACCACTCGGCATTCTTATTGAATTTTTTCTGCTGCTCTACCAGTGTTGTCCATCTTGCGTCTCTTTGTACTATAGATAATCCTCTGCGGATTTGATTTGCCTAGCGAGATCACGTATGAGGTGGCGGAGACACAATTCTTGCTTTTTTTTTTTTTTTTTTTTTTTTTTTTTTTTTGATAACAAGGACCCACGAGGTCATGTAGGATTTATTTAGATGTTAGCTCTATAAATGGGTTGCCCCATTACTGGAGTCGCAAATAAAGCGGTATCCAATAATCGACCGAAGCCGCATCGTCATACTGCCACAGTACTACATCCTGTTCATAAACCACGTCAGCATTGAGTAGACTTCCTTGGTCCCAGAGGACCTGTGGCACGGCTCTACTCCCTACTTGGCCTGTTGTGCGCGAAGGTCATCCTTTAGCCGCTGTCCTCAATCATCAAAAATTTACAGCTTTCCAGGCGCTCCATAATCGCCAATTCCACCTGCTGCCGGTAGCTTGCCGCCACTCGCCGGTCTGCCTCAGTCCTGATCGCCTTCACATCTGCTGTTCGTCGTTGTCCCTGGTGAGTTCACCTCTGCTACGTCTGTGCCTCCCAACACAGTTGCGTCCCCTGGCGCGTTTGCTCACAGAGGTGATACCATTGTCTCTTTCCCAGTTGACGGTGACTTTGCAGCGTCTGTTCCAGATTTCAGTCCTGCCGAGTTCCTCGATTGACTTGACAAAGCGGCAAACAATGTACCTTGAGATCGATGCTGTGGTTCTGAAGATCGTCTTCCATTTTTGTATCAGTTCCTTCGGCACCAAACCGTGGCACAAGTCTTGGACAGTCCAGTGGGCATCCTCACCCTCGTTCCTCCGTCCCATATCCACATCTTCCTCACCAAACAGGGTGCTTGCATGTCGAATCTCTCTGACGCCCTTGAACATCGCTTCCAAAGAGCCCCAAATCACGTTGTCGGCTACAGGTGTAAACGAGGGACCTCCTTTATTCAGGTTTGGCTCCTGTGTTTTCCCTTGTTTGTCTTCCCAGAGCTTCTTCTCCTTCACTAATGCTCTTTTGCCATCCTTCGTGATGAGTTCTATGGCCTGCTTCCAACCTTTCAATTGCTCGTCCAGTGTCATGGGACATCGCCAGAGGCGTTCTATGTCCTCCTGCTCCTGTTCACACATCCTGCAGATGTCAGTCTCATACAGGTCCGGTCGCCACTGCCTCATATAAGTGAGTGTAGGAAGCATACCATGGACCTTCTTTATTCTGTGCGCTCTCTTGTGACAATCTGCTGGGCTGGTGAAGAGGCCTCTAGGCGTGTTGCCATCGTGAAGAATATGCAGGCTTGCTTTCCATTCTACTTCTCGCCAGTCTGCAATATAATTCCTGACTCTGTTCTGAGACGCCCACAAGTAATGTGTTCTCACTGCTGATTGGAGTTTTAGCAGGTGCCTAAGATCATCCTCCACCACCTCGTTCTCGAAAATAGCGTGACAGCGCAGATCGTTGTGTTCCAGTCCTTTGATTGTCCACATTTCGCTAAAATGAGCATCTTTGGCGGCTTGGTCTGCCCTTATATTGCCTCTATTCCCAGCATGGCCCTTGACCCATTTCACAGTTACCTTCCTGCCATGCTTAAAGAGCGCTCTCGAAATAGCTGCCCACCACACTGCGTACTTGGATCGCAATCGCTGCCGTTCAGTGCTTGTTTCTCGCTTTTGAGCAAGGCCCTTGAACTGAACCACCACCGCCATGTTGTCTATGTAGACAGTCGTTGGAACGTTACGGGGACTGACTAGGATGGCTGCGTACAGTCCTACTAGCTCTGCCTTGGTGGATGAAGCATACCCATCGACTCTACCTGAAACTACATTTGAGAAGCTTTCTGGGCCTATCTGAGCCACCACTCCGAAAGCCATCCGCGCCGCCCTTCTTCCTGCCTCTTCAAGGGACCCATCGGAGTAAAGTGTTAGCTGACTCATCGTTGATAGTTTCTCTCTTTGACGCAGTATATTGTCCATGTCAACCTGTGGGATCTCTACACCTAGGCACTCAGAGGAGCCAAACCACCGATGATGACCCTCTGGGATTTTATTATTCCTTGTTCTGAGGAGTCCATCTCTTCTTGCGCTTTCGTCCTGAGCCTCCTATCGAGAGCTTGTTCATCGAGTTCATGGCGTCCACGTATCTTGTTTCGCTCTTGTGCTCTACGTCTTGCTCGGTTGAAAGCCGCTCGTCGTCGCTGTTCTCTTCTTCCTTGTTCATCGAGCCTTTGAAACCTAGCCTGTAACCGTGGGCGTTCTTGACGGCGAGCTCTTTCGATAGCCTTCGAGTGTGCGGCTTCTTGCTTGGCTTGCACCCACTGTTCACGTCGCCACACTCTCCTTCTCTCCGCCTCTTCTTTTTTCCTCTCTTGCTCTATTTTTCTTAGCAACCATTGCTCCCTCTTCCCTCTTTCCAAACGGTCGCGAAATTGTAACATTTTCCTTCCTTGAGGATCTTTCCACAGCCTATGCCTCTCGTTAGCTTCGCGCTCTTTTTCTCTCAAACGCTCTCTTTTTTTCAAAATTTTCTCGCAAGTATTCTTTTTGGAGTTCGCGATCAGACTCAGTGTATCCTTCATACTCCTGCATACCCTCTTGTATGTAACACTGTACTCTTCTTTCTCTTTCCTCCCGCTGTTCTACACTTAGGGGATCAAGTGGCTCTCTGGGGTCTCTTCCACGTCACTGAGGTAACTTATATATCCAACTTCATCATCCTCATCATCCTCAGTGGGCTGCTCCTCCAACATATTGTCTTCTGTGAGTAGTTCATCTGCTCTCTCATTGTTTTCAGCCTCATTTAGCTGTTGGAGCTCCCTTAAATCTCTCTCTTCCTCTTCGTCTAGTCTCTGAAGAATGTTCTTTTTGTCTCTACACCATACTTCGATAAAGTTGTGTGTGTAAGGGACTCATGAAGGGCATTTTGAACATTGTGGAACCATGCTGGAGATGCCTTTGGGTCTCTCCTTTTCGTACGTACCTCATTCCAGGATTTGAGTGACGAATCCTCGTCTAGAGTTTGCTCAGCATAATATATTCCTCTTGCTGCTAATTCCCGCACAGGCTGGTCATCCACAATGCCATGAAGCATGTCTGCTATATTGAGAGCATTTCCAGGGAGCCCAAAATCGTTTGCTAGTTGCAAGTCAAACTTCACTTGTCGATCGGCCATTAGTTACAGGACGCTTGATGCGAAGTTGTGTTGTATGACTTTTTATTTTTGTGCGCTCTTGCAGTTGGGGAGCTGCTCGGTCCTAAGGGGCGCTTCTGGGAGGGCCAATGAGACGTGCTCTACAGATTACGTCCCATCAAAAACCCCATTGTCATTTAGGCGTAGGAACAGGGTTGATTTATCTGCTCCTCTGTCTGTGCCTTTCTTCTAAAGTTTTTAATTGCATAGAAATCTAGGGTGATGCATTATGCTGTCTGGGTGTGTGACGGCATACGGTGCTTGCTCTTACATAAGCCTTCATATACAGTCCTGACAGTTCGTTTTTTTTTTTTTTTTTGATAACAAGGACCCACGAGGTCATGTAGGATTTATTTAGATGTTAGCTCTATAAATGGGTTGCCCCATTACTGGGGTCGCAAATAAAGCGGTATCCAATAATCGACCGAAGCCGCATCGTCATACTGCCACAGTACTACACCCTGTTCATAAACCACGTCAGCATTGAGTAGACTTCCTTGGTCCCAGAGGACCTGTGGCACGGCTCTACTCCCTACTTGGCCTGTTGTGCGCGAAGGTCATCCTTTAGCCGCTGTCCTCAATCATCAAAAATTTACAGCTTTCCAGGCGCTCCATAATCGCCAATTCCACCTGTTGCCGGTAGCTTTCCGCCACTCGCCGGTCTGCCTCAGTCCTGATCGCCTTCACATCTGCTGTTCGTCGTTGTCCCTGGTGAGAGCCAAAGAATTCACCTCTGCTATGTCTGTGCCTCCCAACACAGTTGCGTCCCCTGGCGCGTTTGCTCACAGAGGTGATACCATTGTCTCTTTCCCAGTTGACGGTGACTTTGCAGCGTCTGTTCCAGATTTCAGTCCTGCCGAGTTCCTCGATTGACTTGACAAAGCGGCAAACAATGTACCTTGAGATCGATGCTGTGGTTTTGAAGATCGTCTTCCATTTTTGTATCAGTTCCTTCGGCACCAAACCGTGGTACAAGTCTTGGACAGTCCAGTGGGCATCCTCGCCCTCATTCCTCCGTCCCATATCCACATCTTCCTCACCAAACAGAGTGCTTGCATGTCGAATCTCTCTGACGCCTTGAACATCGCTTCCAAAGAGCCCCAAATCACGTTGTCGGCCCTGACCTGGCACATGTGTGCTTCACTTTTATGTGCCTTAACCAGGACTCGAACCCGGCCCCTGGGCTAGACAGGGGGGGTGCCCTGACGAGTATACTACTCAGCCATTGGGCAGATAAGACGTGAGCTTAAGTTGCCTCGATTAGGACACAATTGAAAAAAATCACTGTCTTAAGAACCGGGGGGTTATACTGAGATGCCCTTAAAAACCGCAACGAGAACGCAAATACATAGAACACACTGAAGTGTTGTACCAAGATAAAGGTCTTTATTAGTTTATGATACATATAATACTATACAAGTAACTAGTGCTGAGATGAATGAGGTTGCATACCTGAAGTGTTGTACCAAGATAAAGGTAAGGACCACTTCAGGGACGGAGAGTCCACTATTTATTATAGCGGGGAGGATCGGGTGGCTGAGCTCACGTCCAGGCAGGACGGGGTGGGTTTGAGGGTACCACTATAGGTATACCTCTGGTCCTACCTACCATGACGTCACTTGTTATAGGACGTGAGCTTAAGTTACCTTGATTTAGGACAAAATTATAAATTGGTTTGTTTGTATGGTGTAGTTGGTTATCACGTCTGTCTAACACACAGACGGTCCTCGGTTCGAGTCCGAGTACAAACATTTTCCTCTATGCTCTTTTTGCACAACCCATATATCTTAGGATTAATCTTTTTGGCAGCCTACTTCTGGGGACTGCCACTTAACTTCGCACTCTTGGGTGGCAGCTGGGCTGCCAAATACATTACTTTTTCTTTTTTTTTTTTTTTTCTTTTTTTTTTTTTTAATAACAGGGTCATAACATCAGTGGTAAAACAAGCAGCGTTCTGTGGATACATTGCCTTGCACAGCTAATGCCGCCGGAGGTACTAAGGGCAGCGACGATGACATCTTCACAAAACAGCCTTCAATGTACACGGTTAGGGAATGATTTATTGAAGACGTCTAGGTAGCAGGTGAGACGCGTTTGCTCCGAGCGAAAACCTCTCATAGGCATTGATCTCCAAATGGCACCTCCAAAACTGTATGAGCGACCTACTTGAAAAAAAAAAAGTCATTAGTTTTCAATGAGACAAGACAATGTCACTACACATAACCATGACGTAGAAGATGGGAGCTTTATTAATTTAAAGTATGAGCGTTATACACAAATACGGTTCTTAGGAATGAAAAAAAAAAAAAAAAAAAAATAGTTAGGGGCCAAATAACGCTGGGTAGGCTGCCAAGTAAACAATGAATGTTATTTGGCAACTGGGCTGCCAAATAGATTAATCCATAGATTAATCCAAAACACTCACTCGTTGAAACAAAATGGTGAAGAGAGTGGGATTCGAACCCACGCCTACGAATAGACCGCGGCCTTAACGCGACGCCTTAGACCAACTCGGCCATCTCTCCAGTGGGTTTGCTGAAAAATTCACTATCTTAAGAACCGGGGGGTTATACTGAGATGCCCTTAAAAACCGCAGCGAGACGCAAATACATAGAACACACTGAAGTGTTGTACCAAGATAAAGGTCTTTATTAGTTTATGATACATATAATACTATACAAGTAACTAGTGCTGAGATGAATGAGGTTGCATACCTGAAGTGTTGTACCAAGATAAAGGTAAGGAACACTTCAGGGACGGAGAGTCCACTATTTATTATAGCGGGGAGGATCGGGTGGCTAAGCTCACGTCCAGGCAGGACGGGGTGGATTTGAGGGTACCACTATAGGTATACCTCTGGTCCTACCTACCATGACGTCACTTGTTATAGGACGTGAGCTTAAGTTGCCTCGATTTAGGACATTGCTAAGTGCTCTAGCACCTTATAAAAGAAGGAATTAGGTGACGCACGAGCCTTGATCAAGGTATCTAAGCCACCAAAGACTCTCATCTGTTTACGCGCTGACGCCTAGAGAGATGATATTGGCACTGAAAGAGTAAGAATGGCATTTGGTGTAGTAGCCCAGACACAAGAGGGTGATTTATACACATCTAAATAAATCCTACATGACCTCGTGGGTCCTTGTTATCAAAAAAAAAAAAAAAAAAAAAAAAAAAAGAGGGTGATTTATACACTGCGATATCTGGTAGAGTAGCAGGCAACGCATCCTCGACAAAGGCAGAGCTAGCTGGTTTGTTGGCAGGAATACTTATCAGCCCACGAAACAAAGCGCCGAAGGCGCTTTCTCCAACCACTAGGCTCTTTCCCAACCCAGACTGAGAAAATATCGCTTTGATGAAGCACATAAGGCAGAAAATGACACCTCACATGTCACTATGAAGCATTAGGATTACCTTACAGGTCCTTTTCATGAAAGTACTCCGAGGTCACTCTAACCATTATTGGGAAGATAGGCGGCACTGTAAGTCAAAGATAGGAGCATGATATTGCCTGAGGAGTGGTTCAATGTTTTATTTTCAAGAGAGGGCTCTACATCGAAGGTGACGACTTCTAATGAAACAAGAGCACGGCATGGATCTAGACTTGATGGCATAAGAAGGAAACTGGATCTACAATGGAAGGCTAAGGAGTTTGAAACTAACTTTCTCGAGCTCAAAGTCGAACATTATACCATAATTACAGGCTGAAATACAATATAGGAAAAACCTCCGCGTCATGATGCTGCATTTAAAGGCATCCAAAACTGAAGCAAGAGACGATACAGGGGCAGGCGAGGCAACTCCTTAGGCAGCTAGTAATAGCTGATGTAGTCTAGGGGCTCGATATGGCTCCGAGTGGCAAGCAGAGCCCTGAAGGAGTCATATGAAAGGCTAGCTCCGGACGAGTTATTTCGCTGTCGCAAGAAAATTTAATCGTCCTAAAAACCCGTTTAAATTATTACTCTGGGGACTATCATGGGTATTGCTATTGGGATTATTTGATTTGTAACTGTCAATTGAGGAAGGACAACAAAGAGGGGTTATGGATTGAAGATGAAGAAATTGGCCTAGCAAAGGATTGCGAAAATTCGTTTAGAGCAATTAAAGAGCCTTTCGTAGTGTAGTCAAGGTTTACTAGCGACGCGTTATTTCGGTTAGTAGTTAGTGAACCGCCGGTTGAAATAAATGAAATTACGGCTTGGTACATTGGTGTGAACCACTGACATCCCTTTTTTTTCAGCGACGATGTGCAAAAGCAGGGTCGCCACTGGCCTACGTGACAGGCTGACCGAGCTCTCTTGGGCAAATGAAACAAAGGCAGGCTTTTTCACTTTTTTTTTTTTTTTTTTTTTTTTGTAGTATTATTATATTACTAAAATAAGGTATACAGTCCTCGTCAGAAAGTCGTTGACAAATATACTTTCAAGATTTTTAAATCAGATAGAGTTTCCTCCATTCCAGACAATCAGCCACCAAATCACGACTTTCTGGCAGGAACTCGATATTCAAAAACGACTTGTTTCTACAGCGTATTCTATTGCACCCATACCTCCGCCCAAAATAATGACAATTGGTGCAGGGATATCCAAATATCCCGAGGCTACAAAAGCTGCACTGGCAATCACAACATGGTAGCCACTGTCTCCACCCAACAGATTCGTCTGGATCCACAGCAGCCATGTTGCGGAAAACACCAATCCTAGCGCACAGGCGTTAACACCTCTGAACACCATTTTGACCGAGGGATGCTCGCGAACAGATTGCCAGAATGGAATGATTGCGTTCTTGAGGATAAGGCCAGGAAAGAAAATAGCCAAATAGCCTAGAATTGCTCCTGGGATACCACTCCGACCAGCATTGACCATGGCAACTGCGCCCAAAAAGCATGCAAAATTAAAATTAGGCCCTGGCATTGACTGAATAAGAGCGAGTCCCACAAGAAATTGTTGATCCGTCATCCAGCCAGGGTCAACCATGTATGTTCTTAACAAAGGGATGATGACTGGGCCGCCACCGAAAATGATGGAGCCCGTAAAATAGAATGTTGCGACTAACGGACCATACTCTGCAGTTTGAGAGATAGGCACGAGGGCGCGGACGAGGATTGCAGCGATAAGGAGGGCCAAAAACACCAAAAAGAAGAAGAAGCCTAGTTTTTTCGAATATGAGAAGGCCTTTCGTGTGGTGTCGTGCTGCTAGAGAAATGGGCGAAGCACGAGTGTTAAGGTTTGTTTAAAAGTCATATTTTTTTTCTTTTAAGAAAATAGAGTATACCTTGATGTCATCTAAATATTCTTCTGTTTTAGAGGCCCCTATCTTTTCTCGACTCCTAATTGAACCTTTGATGCTGGCGGGTTTTTGTACACTGACTTCAGATTGCACCAACTCAACATCGCGAGGTTCACCGCAGCCATCTGTAGTTTCAGAATTAGATGGCACCTTTGCGGTCTCCCCTTTCTCCACATCTTTGTCTACGGTTAGTAGCTCCTTTCCCTTGGGCTTGGTTTTCTGTGCTTTCCGCTGGCTACCAAACGGTGCCAAGAACGCATCAAAGATATAGCTGACAACGCCGCCGGCAATCATCACGACAGGCAACAGCCATGGTGCAGTATAAAGAGCTGTAACGCCGCCTGCTACCAATGCCAAAACCCTAGTCAATTTATCCGTGGCTAGCGTTGTCGACATTCTGTACGCAGCAAGCCCAACTAATCCCAGTGCAGCGGAGGCAAGCCCCTGCTCCAGCCGCGTTGCCCATAAAGGGATTTCCCCTTTAATACTACCGATTAAAGTTCCTACGACAGTCATTACAATGGCTCCTGGAATACTATAAAAAAATAAAGATAGTTAAATTCGGTTTAAGGGGCATGTCTGGAAACCTAAAGACAGCTGTGATTGTACCTCCAAAGAAGAAAGGCTACAATGGAGCAAAGAAAGCCAGATCGGACAAGTGCCAGGCTATAGGCTAATTCTGTGCTTGCTGGCCCAGGTAGGGCCTGACAAATAGCGAAAAGCTCTGTAAATTGCTCGCTGCTAATCCATTGGCGCTTGACAACGATATCATCATAAAGGATGGCGATATGGGCTGCGGGGCCTCCGAAAGTCGTGTAACCAAGCTTGAAATAAGTTTGGATTGTTTCAGTGAGGCGATCCCTTAATGGAGGAAAAGATGCCATGAGTAAAGAGAAATGAGCTGGCGGGACCGCAGCAATAGAGAGAGAAAGAGAGAAAGAGAGAGAGAGAGGGAAAGGAGAGAGAATGAACTTGGTGGGAGAGAGATGAGCGATTCAAGAGGACAATGGAGTCAACATGGAGTGCGAGAATAAAATGTTTAAATAACATTTTCAGGCAAACAAACTTTCCGTGTTTTTCAGATGCAACGTGCGTTCTCTCCGACACCTTGTTGGCATGAGAGCCAAACATCTTTTTTTTATGAGCTAAAATGTTCCTTGGAGCATTAATTTGACGCAAAATGAATTTAGACTTCAACACCCTGGAGGCTTTAGACCATTATGAGTACCGCTGTGGTTAGACAAAGTTGGCAGACACCATCCTTCACGCAAAGAAAAACGATCCTTTCTTTTTTCCATTGCCTTCCATCATTCTAGAATTGCGTGATAATGGCATCGATTGACTCAGTATCTAATACTCAGACCCCTTGTCCGCATCCAGATAGATTCTCGTCACTACGTTCCTGCTCAGACTCAGTATCTTCACATACTGGTGACAGAAGTAAAGCCAATACTCCGTCGCCTACCAACGC
This sequence comes from Lobosporangium transversale, assembly GCF_002105155.1. Classification (NCBI taxonomy): domain Eukaryota; kingdom Fungi; phylum Mortierellomycota; class Mortierellomycetes; order Mortierellales; family Mortierellaceae; genus Lobosporangium; species Lobosporangium transversale. The sequence goes on from NW_019028993.1 coordinate 746,383, forward strand.
ATCGATCACAGGCCGATCCAAGGCGTCGGGGCCATCTTCGTCCTCAAAACACTCAAATAGCTTTATAGCAGCAGTTGTTGAAGGCCGTGGTACCAGAGCGGAAGTTGGCTTATGCATTTGCGATCTTAAGACAAGCGAGGTTGTTCTTTCACAGGTAGTCTAAAAGCGCTATTACATACATTTCCTAAAGTTCATCCTAACTTAGCAGAAAAAAGCAATGATAGATTGTTCTACCAATTTCTAATAGTTAGCTGATTCCTCAACTTACGCGCTGACACTGGCAAAACTGAGCGTCCATGCGCCCTTCGAGGTAAAATGGAGCCTGTGTCACAAACTTATTGACATACCACAAGATTATTATAGTCTTTCTAATGATTGCTTAGTAGATCCTGGTCCCCGCAACAGCAGTAGGCCCGGTAAAATCCAAGCTCGTCGTTGCTATTGAAGAGTATTTGCCATTCAGTACGATCACGCCAGTTTCGCGACAGCTTTTCAGCGATACAACCGGTAAAGCTAAGCTTATGCGCGAGGTCTAAGTACCTTTCACCTTTTTTTTAGTAAAATAACATATTTTTGCATTGGCAATGGTTACAACAGGTTTACAGTACATCCAAAAATACAATGTCAAAGAGGATTCCGCGTCTTTACTACTTGGAATCCCGACGAAGTACTTTTGTTTAGCCGCTACTGCGGCCGTCTTTCACCATATTGAGGAAATGCGCAATGCAACTTTCTTGAGTCATTCAGTCCTATTCAAGTACCAGATCTGTTCGGAATTCATGATCATGGACTGCACTACCACTAAAAATCTTGAGCTCACTGTCAATTTATCAGGTCGAAATGACAAAGAGACGCTGTTTGGGGTTCTGAATGAGACGTTGACCCCCATGGGGTCTAGATGTTTACGAACTAATATCTTGCAGCCGCTCTGCGACCAGAAAACTATCAATACGCGCCTAGATTGCGTCCAAGAGCTTTCTCAGAATGAAGACACATTCTACGCCCTTAAAACTGGACTCAAAGCATTTAGAGACACTGACCATCTTATCACCTCGTTTATTCAAGTACCAACTAAGCCAAGTATCAAGCACTCAGAGCAGAGCGTCAATCGCATCATTAATCTAAAGCATACATTGCATTCCTTTGCTGCCGTTACAGAGGCATTGAATCCATGCAAAAACAGACTTCTAAAGACAATCCATCGGCTTTTGAGCGATTTTCGTCTAGCCAAGTTTATGGAGCTGATCGATAATGTCATCGAGCCAACTGTCGTTTTAGAAAAAACTGCCTTGGGACTCCGAAACCAACGATGTTTTGCTGTCAAAGCTGGATATAACGGGCTCCTTGATGTTGCGCGCCAGACTTATAAGGAAGCAATTAACGACATTTTTGATATAGTAAACCGCTATGTAGAGGAGTATGACATTAGCCTCAAAATCCAATTCAGCGTAACGATGGGATATTATCTCTCAGTGACAATGGACCAGCTCACAGGGGCCGAGCTACCACTAGCATTCATCAATGTTGTCAAGAAAAACAAAACTTTAACATTCACGACACTCGAGCTTGTCAAGAAAAACGCCAAGATTAATGACTCCTTGATGGAAGTCTACTTGATGTCCGATAAGATCGTCAATGATCTTTCCAACGAGATCCAGTCTGACATCGTGGCCCTCTACAAAGCTTCGGAAGCCATCGCTTTGCTAGACATGATATTGTCATTCGCTCATCTGTGTACAGTGAGGAATTATGTCCGACCAGATTTTGCAGATACTCTCGTCATTAAGCAAGGCAGGCACCCGGTAGTTGAAAAGATCCACTCAACACATTTCGTGCCGAACGATACATATGTTAGTGCGGCAAATACATTTCAAATCATTAGCGGTCCGAATATGAGCGGCAAATCGACTTACCTGCGACAAGTAGCTCTATTGACGATTATGGCCCAAATAGGATGCTTGTAGGCCTTTGATATCGGTTTAACAATACTTGTGGTTATTTAACGGTATCCGTGATTACCATATCTGATCTTTTTTTTTTGTTCTCACCATTAAAGTGTACCTGCTGAATATGCTGCTTTTCGAATTACAGAACAGGTATGATGCCTACAAATTTTATTTTGACCGTTATTTAATGATATCGTTGCCTTAATAAAGATATGTTTTTGCTCTGTCATAGCTTTTCAGTAGGATCTGCAGTGACGATAGCATTGAGCTCAACGCATCAACCTTTATGCTCGAGATGAAAGAAATGGCTTATATCCTTCATAACGTCAACGAGAAGAGCCTTGTCATCATTGACGAACTTGGTCGAGGTAGGCTATTGAGTTCGTTACGCTGAAACATTTACTCAGTACCTCCTGATCATGAACTCTTTAATACATTACGGATAGGAACATCCACGCATGATGGCCTCGGGATAGCGTTTGCAGTCTGTGAAGACCTGATTCACTCCCGAGCCTTTGTATTCTTTGCCACTCATTTTCAAGAGTTAACAAGAACACTAGCCGTGTATCATAACGTTGCCAATCTGCATCTGGAAGCTGAGGTCAGAGATATCAAACTCAGAAGGGGTCCCGGTAACCTGTATTATATGCAAATGGCATGCTTATCAAACAAATATATTTTCTTATTCTCTGTATTTTAGATATCAGGTGTTTGTAGTACACCTCGAGTCGTTTTCAAGTATCATCTAGCCCAAGGCTATGCAAAAGAAGAACATTATGGCAAGCTCTTAGCATAGAAAATCCTTGTTGCTCTGCATTATGGGCCAATAATAACTTTTTTTTTTTTATTTTTTAATATAGGCCTCTCTTTGGCAAAATCTCTTGATCTCCCACCTGATATCATATGTCGTGCAGTACAAGTCTCGGTGGGTTTGGCCAGCCTTCAGGAGAAAGCACGCCAAGGGTCTGAGAGCGAAAAAGTTGTTGCTCGTCGACGTGTCCTGGCTCAGGTTAGGATTAATATTGAATACTGTGTATTGTTATGCTTCGCTTGCAGATCTTGAACGTCGAGTAATTTGTTTAGATGGTTAACGAGTGGTCTTTTTAGATTGCTCACGAAGTCGTGCTGATTCAACAGGTATCAGAGCGTATGTCCCAGAAGGAGCTCATATTGGCGTTGCAGGACACACAGCAACGAGCCATCGCGCAGATGCTTGCGATCCGTGGGCGGGGTTGAGAGCAAAAGTAACACACGACATTTGCATAAAGCTAACTAAAGTTCCAAGGGTTGCAATCGACAAATCACATTCCACGTAGCATAAACCTAAATAAAATATTCTGGCTCGACAGAACCAATTTTCATCTCATTTCACCATTTTTCACCACTAACGGCAATCAACGGAAAGAGTATCCTACATGGCATATCTCAGCGATTTTGTCAAGTCAACTCTTTCCAGGGTTGTTCTCGGCAAAGAAATCCCTTCCTTTCCGTACACAATTGGCGAGCGCATTGACTCATTTGATTCCACTATTTGGTCATTACACAGAGGCATCAAACGAGTAAGAGGATGCAGGAAAATGAGGTCGAAAGGCTATTCGGCCCGGAAAAATCAATTGTACTCTAGTGACATTGAATTCTTAATATGCAGACATTATGTTCGATACATTTCTTCTAGGAGGATAATTCTCCAGTGTCAATTCTATGCTTTGACTGTGTCCGCCAACGCGACAAACTACCACTTGCAAGGAATGCCTTCAAAAAGTTTCGAACCATTCGCCATCCTGATCTGATCAAATACATCGATGGTGTAGAGGTACAATTGCTACTCCATGGCGGCATGAATAGAAAATAGAGAGACATAGAGACACAAACAGAAGAGCCATTGATTTTAAGAACCATGACATTAGCCGGCTGTTAACCATTCTATTATTCAATATTTAGACAGAGTCGCACATTTACATTGTCACAGATGCTGTCACACCTTTAGAGACTCATCTCCGTGCCAACATTAATCCCAATTTGATCCGCTGGGGCCTCTACAAAGTTGCTGTATGTCTGGCTTTTTAGGCTTTCCAGGTTATCCATGTCGCTAATCAATTTATCAGCCAATTCATCACAGTTCGCAATTCTTCGATAACAATACAATAGAACGTTTTAAGATTTCTAACTGTTGACGCCTCATTTATTCATGGAAATATCCGGACCTCATCTATCTTTACCACCAAATCTGGAGAATGGAAAGTTGGAGGGTTTGAAGTGCTTTCCTCACTCAAAGAAGATCAGCCTGCTATTCTGGTAAGTTGTGGATAGTGTCCATCAAAAGAACCCACATTTATGTACCTGATTTTGGTCATGGATTTCTACTGAGGCTCCATGTTCTCGCTCGCAATAGACTTTTGCAGGATTAATTCCAGATTCTAATCGCTATGCTCCACCCGAAGTCAAGAAGAAGTCGTGGAATGTTGTGAAAGAGTAAGTCAACGAAGTGTTTGATTGTTGGTGAGCTAAAAAAAAAGAAACTGACGTGGTGCTATTGCTTCCATTACCCTATATTATAGATATGAGTTGTGGTCAACGGATACTTGGCACTATGCATGCTTAATCTATGAAGTTTACAATGGAGCTTTCACTTCTCCAGATCAGCTCATGACGCCAGGACAGATTCCTGCAGAGATGGTGCCATTTTATAAAAACCTGCTTCGACCGGACCCCAAGACTCGGCCCAGTGTCGGCGACTTCTTGGACAAGGGCTTGCAGGCAAAAGGATTTTTTCATAATGATCTTGTGCAAGTGGTTCTCTTCCTTGAGAACTTTTCTGTCAAAGAGTCTCTGCAGAGGGATACATTCCTCAGGAAATTAGATATGCAGATCGATAGATTTCCACAAGAATTTTGTCGATACAAGATTTTACCAGAGTTGATCCATGCACTCGAGTATGGGTCAGGTGGAGCCAGAGTTTTACCACCGATTGTAAAGATCGGGGCAGGGTTAGATGAGCAAGAGTACGAAACTTTGATAAGCAGTGTGCTCGTGAAGATGTTTGCGTCAACAGACCGTACCATCCGCCTGAGTTTATTGGAGAACTTGGGTGGCTTTATTAACAGGATTAACAAGAAAGTTGTCAACGACAAGATCTTTCCTAGCATGGTAGGCTCAATACGCCGTGTTAATGTATTGAGATAAACGGAGGATGTAATCTTTATCAGCATTCTTACTATCTTTTTTTTTTTTTTTTTTTTTTGCATTTTAATAGGCATTGGGATTCACAGATACGGCACCTATTATCCGTGAGTGGACGGTAAAATCGGTCTTGTTGATTATTAACAAGCTATCTGACAAGGTTATCAACTACGATTTGCTGAGATACCTCGGCAAGCTTCAGACAGATGAGGAGCCGGGTATTCGCACCAACACAATCATCTGTCTCGGAAAGATTGCAAAATACCTTAACGACAATACTAAGGGCAAGATTCTTGTCCCTGCATTCACACGTAGTTTGCGTGACCCATTCGCTCATGCTCGCATTGCGAGTTTGATGGCTTTGAACGGTTAGACGTGTGTCTCGTTGTGTGAAATCATGAGGCAGTTATTGTAATACTTGTGTTTCATTCATCTTTTTTGTAATTTTATATATTATAATAGCCACGTCAGAATCCTATGACAAGAATGATATCGCGGTGCGAATTATACCCTGTATCTCACTAACACTCGTGGATACCGAAAAGTAAGCAAATATCAGTATGATACATCTTTCACTGGAAATGCTACGTTTTAGAATCTGAAATAAGTTTATTGACTAGTTGCTGTCGGATTTCTTACTGAAACTAAGAATTGTGCGTGTGCAAGCACTGAAATCGCTGGATACTTTCATAAAGCGGATCGAGAAGTTGATTGAGAACATGGTATATTTTAAAGGCCTTTATGTATTGTAAAGTCACCCGTACAAAGAAATCGATTTTGGTACTAATCACTCCTTCCCACAACAGCCTGATTCAGCCATTGTCGATGCAGGTAGAGACAGTCCCAATGGAGGGTCACGCTCTGCCACACCATCCACACCTTCGTCCGAGACCTGGGCTGGTTGGGCAGTGTCATCCATCACTAAAAAACTTGTCACTGGTGAGATGCAGCCTCAAGCCGTTTCTCCTCAGCTCGGAAATGATAGTCCATCGTCTGCCAACATAGCACCTTCTACTGGCAATGGTATGTCCTTGTCCAGCGCATCGAATTCGTCCAATGGCTTACAAATCGCTGCGCAAGGTGGATATGCAGGCGCAAGACCAGCAGATGGATTTTCTGTAAACCGATACTCCTCCGCATTAGCAGCTATTGAGAAAGACGAGGCTACTAATAGTGGCGGATTAAGTGGATGGGGTGACGGGGATGAAGATTTATTTGCAGACGAGGGTTTCGAGCCTATGGAGCCCACCACACCTTCACCAATGGTTAGCTCAGGAACAATCAAGCCTACAACTTCGACCACTATAACCAAGCCTCTGAGAAACGCAAATTCAGCCATGTCTCTGGGGCCTAAACCTTCAGCCCGACTTGGTTTTGGAGCTGTAGACGATGGCAGTACAGGTAAACTTAACTTTTGTCTTTTTATTATATTTTTTTATTCTTATTTTTGTTTTTATGAACAAAAAATTAACATGTATTGCTCCTTTGGTCACCGTTCACTTTAGACGCATGGGATGGTGATGATGATCTATTCAAGAACTTAAACTTGAGTAATGGTGGCGGTGGAAGCACCAGCACTGGTGCTAGCAGACCTTTGTCCTCATCCCTGAAACCGCTCAGCAGATCATCATCTACATCCTCGAACTCTATAACAGCATCATCCTTTACAGGCACGACGCCAGCCTCTGGGACTGCCGGCTCCGCACGCAAGGAAGAAAAGATGGCTGAGCTCGCACGGAAACGAGAGGAACGTCGTCAACGGATGGCCGAGGCCAAAGAGCGGAAAGCACAATCCACACTAGGCGCGAAGAAAATATAGCGAAAATAGTGATAGTTTCTAAAAGTCAAAAATAATGCCTTTCCCCCACTTATTATTGATTACTACTCATTAACACATACGTTAAATGGACAAATAGTATGTAGGATGATGACAAATGTTTTTTTTTTTTTTTTTTTTTTGTGGTTTTCTCTATCGCCGCTCTATCTCAGCGTCCTCACCCTCAAGGCGTCTGGCAGCTCCACCTAGGACGCCAGTAGCGGTTCCGCTAGCCTCCGCCTCTTCATGGTCATCCTCCAATTTTTCTTCCGCATATGCAGGCAGCCCTGTAGCCTCAATGACGCTCTCATACGTTGGAAGGCCAGCTTCTGTCTCTCCTGCAGCCTGTGCCAGCGTCGAAGCGTCCACGAGCGCAGTCGAAACCACGCGTACAACTCGTACAGGGATCTCTTCTGTTGCGACTGAGCATGTGTATGAGGAAGACGCAGATCCTGTGGATAAAGCCGACAAGTGCACAAGGTTTTTCGGCCTGGAAAGTAAAGATGGTGGTGGCGGAAGGTCTAAAGGCTGGCCGGAATCTTGCACAACTGGGGAAATATCGGTATAGACTTGCGTTGTTGAAGAACCAGTGTCATCACCATCTGTGAACATCTTTTTTTCATCTAGTTTCCATACAGGCTGCTCAAGCTCAAGGTCAGCTTCACTTTCAGACTCTATATGGGCAATTGATTCTGTACCATCGGTTTCTATTGCATCGCCTTCCTGGTCCCATAGTGATGGTAGAGAATGCTGTTGCTGTTGCTGCTGATATTCTATTGCGAGTTGTGACATTTGCAGTTGTTGTTCCTCCTGGGATAATTGTTGTTCATCCTGTCGTTGCTCCCGTTCTTGGGGAGCAGGCTCCTGTTGTTCTTCTGAAGGTGCTATAGAAGGAGGTACGACGATATACGACTCATCATCAGCTGTATATTCGACTTCGACTCTAACTGTGTGGCTGATTTGAATCCAATTACTCTGCACATCCACACAAAGGTCGGGAGAAAGGACTAGCTGAAAATTTAAATTTTGAGTCTGTAGTTCTGATGTTGGCTCTTCGAATTCAACCTCAAGCGGCTGTGCAATTGCGCGGGTTAAGAGCCGAGGTGCTGGTGGTGGTCCTGAAGTGCTAGGAGCAGGTTCTGGTACTGGTGAACGGGCATAGCCCCATGGAGGTGATGTTGCTGAAGCAGAGGGATGAGTAGGCGTTGCGGGCGAAGCAAGAGGTACGATGGCCTTAGGTATGCTTATTTGAGGTGATGATGTTCGCTGGTATCTATTTTTAAGATATATAAAAAAAGAATATATATTAATAGTGTCATGATAAATAACCCAAAAGAATAAGAAGACTATGAACCAGGGCAAGTCCATTGAACGGGTAACGCATTCTTTTCATACCGATCTGTCTCAATTTGTTCAAATACGACTTTAGCCTTGCGTAGCTTGACATTCCGTGTCCTTGGCTTTGCGTACAGCTCCACGGCCAACAGCGTATTTTCACAGTGTAGCAGCCTAGGTACCTTGATCTGGATCTCGACTCCACCGCTGTCTAACCCTTGGACGACTCTGGGCTGCAAATAGGATGATGGATAGACAATCCTGTGGATTAACACGGGTCGACGTAGGATAAAACGTTCTGTTAATGCATCGGCGGTACCCTGTGCAATGGTGATCTCCAAGCTAGCTTGAAGTTCGTATCGAATCTTGCCAATTGCTAAATCAGTACTATCTGGCAGATGGCCTGGTAATGTCAGATCAATGGGTAATGATTCATGGTGCTTTGATTGCGTTTTATTGCTAGCTGTAGCTGCTGTGGTCCTAGCAGAGCCAGTAGTTATTCCTGTTCCTGTCCCTGTTCCTACTTCTCTTCCCGCTCTTATTTCTACTTCGGTTCTAGTCTCCGCTATAATTTCTGTCCCTGCGTCTGCTTGCGGTTTTGATGCTGATATTGTCATTTCTAGTCCTTTATCCGCACTCGTCCCTACGAGCACATCAGTAGATGATGAAGGTGCATGAATAGGCGGTGGACCCAAAACTAAGGGGGTGGGGATATAATCATGGGTATGATGAACAGGTGTTTCTGTCGTCAGCGACGATCCCTCTATGCCTGATTCATATCGAAGAACGACAGTATCCTAAATATATTACAGCAAAAGTTGAATGCCAGTTTATGAGCAAGAGAGAAAAAAAATATGAAAAAAAAAAGGTTGTCGAGTGTCAATAGCACGTTCATCATCTCCCCGACTGTTTCTTCTATGTCCTCCCCTATAATACACGATATGTTACTTTACCGCATATCCCATAAAGTCTATCCGGGCATCTTTAAGTAGTATCTCCGATTCACTGACCCAGTCCAGGCTGATGCTACCCTTGAGAGAATACTGGAAGCTATCGTTGGATCGATCGTAGATCTCAATTGTATCTGACTCGAGTTCGAGAGCGGCTATCAAGCCCCAAGCGGTGGTGTAGGAATCAGGTACAGATAAGTTAACAGGGGGAAGTTGGTGTGGGTTCTGGAACAGACGGCATTGGGGTGGTTGGTAACCAAAATGCGGTTGTTGAGAAGAAATGGTGATCACATCCTCTGTTGTTTGCGCTACAGCAGAATAAGGTGGCTCTAAGTCATGAATTTGTGGCCGACCATGACCTGGGTCGAAAGTAGTATTAGTAATATGATGAATGTCAGAGTAGGATGGGGTTCTTTCCTCGGAGTATGCATTTTCCGCAGCGTCTTTAGGTTGGTAGGTACTTGACATTGGATGAAGAAGGAAGAGTGGGGTGGTTAAATGTCTGTATTATTTTTTGTTGATGTATATTGCAGATGTTGACTTTTGTTCTTATGTGAGCAATGGTGAGTGTCAATTCTTAAAATCCTTTATCGTTTAGTGCGTATTGAGTAAAAAAAAAAAAAGCGTGCAACAGTGCAACAACAGCGCAACAGTAAAAGTACAGAGTTGTGTGCTATTCATTATTGGCGAGTAAAGTAACGGAGGCGTGCTTGCAGCTTGATCCTTTCCTAACGCATATTTTCGCAGGCTATTTTTTTGTCTAACCCTAAATCGTAATCATGACTCTTATCATGGATGCTTCCAGCATGCTTTCTCGCCTTGAGTTCTGTTGTAAAGCACATATTTCTCAAAGATTCACGTTTTTGTTGACGCGTTGAGCTCCGAAGCACAGCCACGCATCACGCCTTGTGACCGCTTTGTGCGTGTTTATGAATGTTTACATGTTCTCTTACCCCATAGCAACTTGTTCTCCGACGACTCCATTCGACATGCCACTGTTACCTTTTAGCCATATTATCTGCCACCCTACCAAGGATGTTATTGTCTTATCCTTTGGCGAGCACCTACAAGCCGTTGATGCCAAGTAAAAAAATAAAAAAAAAAAAAAAAGAAAAAGAGAAAAATAAAGAAAAAGAATAGGAAAAAAGAAAGCGGTTGCAGGAGGCTGGATATGCTTTCGATAACAAGGGCAAAAAATGACACATATTCATAAACGACATTTTGCATTGTATCAAATACAAAATACAAAATTTTTAAAAAAAAAAAAATATCCATAGAAGCGGACTGATAATTGCTAGTACTGTCGAATTGGAGGAACGCGATTCAAGGGGCTTGCAACCTCAGCCCATCACCAATACACCTGATGCTGCTCAGGAGAACAAGGCTTGTGTGCAGGTCCTTGCTTTCAGTCCGGATGGCGCATATCTGGCAACAGCTGCTGATGATAAAATCTTGAAGATCTGGGATACAGAGTCATGGAAATGTCTTGGAACAAGGTCAGAGGTTAACTTCTTTATTTATTTTATTTATTTTTTTTTAGAAAAAAAAAAAAAAGAGAGAGTAGAATGGATTTTATTCAGAAATTAATTTAATCGAGATTTTTTTTTTTTTTTTTTTTTTTTTCGAATAGAACACTCGTTCGTCGTTCTAATGCTCTCCAGTTCAGCAAGGATGGAGCTCACGTTGTCACCGCTGATAAATTTGGAGATGTTTATAAGTAAGTCTCGCAGTCTGATATGACTGTAGCTCTGAATGAAATGATCAAGTCTTTTAGTAGTATTGTGACATTGAATGAAAATGAGAGTAGTGTTGACACAGCCGTTGCTTGCATCACATAGTATGGTCCGTGATCTGCCCGATGTCATTCCTATAAAGACAAGTGATACCAAAATCACAGACGATGGTGATGATGACGATGATGACGATGAGGGAGAGCAACCCATCCTTGGACATGTCTCCATGGCAACTGATCTTGTAAGGCTGCAGTTGTATGTTATGACTTGTCTTTTCCAACGCTCGGATAAGGGCCTACTCTGCTGACTCTTTTTTTTTTTTTTTTTTTTTTTTTCTAACTTTTCAACTCGCATTCGGATCAGGCTTTGACTAAAGATAACAAGTATATCATTACCTCAGATCGTGATGAGCATATCCGTGTCAGTCAATACCCTAAGGGCCACAACATTGAGACTTATTGTTTGGGACACACGAGGTAGAGGGCAATTTAGAAGGAAACGATCGTTTTTTTTTTTTTTTTTTTTTTTTTTTTTTCAGTGCTTCTAAGATGGAGCAAGATAGATTATATTAATTCAGGCGGCTTGTTGCATTTATAGTTTTGTGACCAAAATTATGGTCCTACCAGGAACAGAGGAAACTGAAAAGTATTTGCTTTCTGGAGCTGGCGATGCCACGATCCGCGTGTGGGAGTTTCTGAAGGGCAAAGAGATCCAAACATTCGATATCCGTGAGGCATTAGGTTTGCCCCCAGCAGAAGAAGATGCTGAAGAGGATCTGACAGTCTTCTCGTTTTCCATCTGTAGTATCAAGAAGCATATTGCTGTCATCATGGAAAAGTAAGAACTTGGTCGTTTAATTTTCTTTATACTCCAAAGCAAGGAAGGCACTAAGCGGCTGAGCAACCGATACAGCCACTCACCTTGGCCATTCTTTTCTCTACTCTATGGTAACGTACCTCATGATCTTGTAGAGAGTCTAGATTATTGATCTTGCAGTGGAATGAGGAAGCAGCCAAGGTTGAGCTGTTCAAGATCCTAGAGCTCGAGGGAAAGCCATTATCTGTTGAATATGACCGCTCAGGAAATTTGTGGACGTCTGTTGTCCCAGAAAAAAGCAAGACCGATCTCGTCTCCGTGTTCAACAGGGAGTACATGCAGCAGGAAGATATTACAAAATATATCAACGTCTTTGGTTCGAAAACTGTTCAAACTATTCCAGATCTGTTCAACACTGAAGAACTGAGAAAACATACGACTGACTGGCGCGAGTTAAAGAAGGCTCGCGAAGAAAAAGAGGCAGCTCGTTTGGCAGGAGATCCTGATGCACCATTATCCAAGAAGAGAAGAAAGAACAAAAATTCCAGAAAGATTCCTGAAACCACACCAACAACTTCAGCATAAATAAATCTTTTTTTTTCTGTATTTGTAATTTTGAATTATCAATGTTCTATCCAGCAAAATAGTCTTTTTTTTTTTTTTTTTTTTTTTTTTTTTCGTAGACGATTTTTCTTTATTTTGTTACTGTAGGAAGGTTCAAGGGAGTGGAGCAAGAGGGGAAGGTTACAGAGATGAAGTAGTCTTAAAAGAGAACCACTTTAAACATTGTGCTTGTGATCCTCCTCAGCAGCCCTGATGAACTCGCGGATGAAGGCTGCCTCGTCCTGGGAAGAAGCATGAATGACGTTAGCAGGAGCCTCCTTTTTAGTCATCTTCGAGGCAATGATGGGGGTTGCAACGGCAGCATAAGTGGCAAGGGCCAACTAAAGATATAAACAGTGAACAGAATAGAAAAAAAAATGCGTTAAGTGAAAGGCGGCTCAGTTGAGAGGACATATTGAGCTAACTCAAGGGTGTACGCTTCAGATAATAGTAACGTTGCATCCACTGTAAGTATAGCTATTATTTGTCCTGCTTTCATGGAGCATGATCTGTCATATTTCATATTGCATATAGGACATGTGTATTTTTGTGGACATGTTCAAGAGTTTGAGACATTGCACATTAATTGGATCATCGAGAGAGGATAACAACCGCTCTTCCAGAGTTCTTTTTGATGCTGCATTAAGGGTTGGAGTGTCAAGCATCTTTTTTTTTAATAAAGTGCTACAGATTGTGATCCGAGATTATCCGTTGAGGTTGATCCATGTTGTGAAAAGCAAAAAAAAAAGATCACAGTAGTAAGTGATATTATGGGAAGAGAGAATGAAAGAGAGAACAGGAAAGATACCTTGTAGGTGGGGACGGCACGACCAAAGACAATGTATTCAGCTCCCATGGTGATGGTTTGGATGGATGAATGAAGGATAAGTTTGATGGATGGAGGATTGGCCCTGACATCATCCTGTCACCGCTTTATTTTCGTCACGGTAGTTAAGGGTTTTAAATCAAGCCACACAGACGCGTCTCGAATCAGTCTTGACTATGGAAAAAATATTCGTCCTCGCATCCACATTTCTCTGTCTCTCTATCTGCCTTGCTTACCACAACTGGGAGCCGTATTTCTCAGTGATATTCCCACCTTTCTTTATTTCCCTTCCCAATGTGCCACTTCAATCATTTAACCCACTTGGGCAGGCTCCAGAACTCAAGGGAAGGAAAGTCCACAACAGATTCTTCCGAATAACCCACCCCAAGGTACCATGGGCATATCGGAAGGCGATGGGCACTGGTGTTCGCTACTACTTCATCTACTTATCTCTTTCTTTTGAGCTTGAACCCTTCACATCGTCATATGGCTAGATAGAGGAGCTATTATCAACTCCATAGCGCTTTCATGCCTATGGCATGTCACTTCAATGCATTATTCCTTCATCATTGGGTAAGGCAAACGAAAGCCTCTATTTAGAGCATTATCCTCCTTTCCCTAAATGACCTAGTTGAGAGTGAGCTAAGGCTAGTTATGATTTTAGACACATGAGCACAAGTAGTTGGCTATCAACTTCGAAGGCCGCTATTGACGATAGAACATATGAGGCTACTATGGCAATATCCCCTTGTAGTGAGCGACAAACGTATTTGAAGATGAGACATTCAGTATGAACGCAAACATGTGGTGTCATATAAAAAGTATATGCTGTTGGAAAATAAACATTTGCACAGCATCTGCTTGTGGTTACACAAGTTGGTCATGACAATTTTTTTTTTTTTTTTTTTTTTTTTTTTTTAATTGCAAGAGCTGCCGTTAAAGCAATGGACATTAAAAATGATTTAATTTATTCTTGAAAATGAAAAGAACCTGATGCTTATCATACTTCTGTTCTTGAATGCAAAACGAATGCATCTAGACGTGACCCACAATCAGCATCATAAACTTCCCAGATCAACCGACGATCGCCAGTGACCTTCATGAGGACATAATGGTGTCGAAACTTGGTCTTGCCAGCCTTCCAAACTGAATAATCCTCGACTTGCTCTGTGTCTAATGCGCCACCGGCACCACCAATGACAGTATAGACCATGTAGTCATCTTGACCACGCATGTAATTGTGTTGATGGCCCGAAATCACCAGGTCAACATTATGCTGCTGAAATAGAGGTACATATCGTGTTCTAACGAATGATCCCCATTGCTTTTCTCCCTTGTTCTCCCAGGCATTCTTCTCCCAGTACTGTGTGTAAGGCGAAATATGGACCAAGACCAGCCTGAACCATGCTTTTCTAGAAGCCTCTGATTTGAGCTCCTCTTCCAGCCAACGATCCTGTTCACGGCTGTCAAGGTTTGAATCAAGAACAATAAACCGAATGCCAGCAACAGTATAGGCATGCCATGTACGCCTGCCAGTGTAATGATAGAGTCCCTGAGGATCATAATCATGATTACCATGGGTGTAGATCAGAGGTGTCGTCTGACCAATTTTAAAGTACGAGAGTGGCGAAGCAAAATCTGTCTGCCAATTGTCGAGTGAATTGTAGTCCTGTACGGCATCGCCAGCATGGATAAGATAATCTATTTTGTGATGCTCTGTCATGGCCTTGAGAACTTTGATAAACTGAGCGACTTCACATTGATTGTCGGACACGGCCCCAAAGCGAGCGATCTCTCGATCAGCCAGCAGAGGTGGGTTAGGTAAGTGTGAAAATGTATAAGATCGGAAAAGGTGCGACATAGCCCTCGGAGGATTGATGGAGTAAGTGATATTACTGTTGACGGAGGGCATTCCAGAAATTGTGGCAGTGTAAACAACATGCAGTTTGTCGATAGAAAGAAAACTGGTCATGGCTTGACCGACATTCCCGATGTTGCCACTGTCCATACGATTTGACGAAGTAGAAGAGGAGGAGACCCAAGTAAGTCCCATGTCAGGCAATTTGCAGTTCATCTCCCAAATCACCAAAACTGTTGAAGTGTCCTTGACGAACAGCATCGGGTCTTTACGATAAGAACAGCGCTTGACATCCCAATTAAACGCCCAGTTCTTGATCTTGAAGCCAGCGATGGCAGACCAGGTTGACATGTCCTGAAAATAAAGATAGACCAAGAATGCGTAGAGACCAAGGCCTAAGATGATGGGGTAGCGGATTTGGCGACGCCTCCTTGGGATAAAAGAAAGAATCTTATCAATCCGGTCTGAGAGGGTGCTGTTTGGTCCATGGAGCATCATTGGATGACGGCTATGAAATCTAGCACTCAAGCCCGTCCCCGTTGCTGAAGGAGGAGTTGCAATGATGGTTGGTTGGACGTTGGTGGAGATGGGCGCCGGTGCAGGCATGCTCTGCCGTCGCTGATGTTGCCTCCCCATGCCAGTTTTGCTCGCACTGATGTTTGACATTGCAAACTATATGAGAATGTGTTGAAAAGTAGGCAGGAAAAAAAAGGAGAGGGTGAGGGAGTTCCAAAGAGAGCGCAATGTTCTCTGAAGGAATGAGAAAAAAAAAAAAAAAAAAAGATCAATACGTTCGGATCGCCATCTGCATCGTTTTCATTCATTTTGATAAACTAGTGAATAAGGTTCGGCATTTTTTTTTTTTTTTTTTTTCCTCAGATGTTGGCTCTTACCCTTGGTTGATGCTGATGAATGTGACAAGAGAAAAAAAAAAAAAAAAAAAAAAAACCAGAGATGGAGAATAGAGCGAAAGAAAGGGAAGGAGCAGTTGAACGAAAAGAACAAAGAAGGTACAGAGAGAGAGCATGAGAGCCCCCATCCTCTGGGAGATTGGTGCATGTGTCTAGTGGTCTAGTGGTACAGCAATGTCAATCTGTATGAGAAATTATCTGTGAAAGAGGCTTTGAGCCATTTAATAACATTTATTGTACTCCCAATGTGTAAAAAGAATCATCCTTATTAACTTTGTTTTTCTCTTCATAATTCATACTCACAGCTAGAGTAGATACAAGTCATCCTTCAGCTTACCACAATACCGCAATTCCCAAAGGTCCTGCTGGGGGAATGTGGCCAGATCTATGTGGGCAGTATACCCATAGAGCCTTAAAGCTGTAAAGCGATCTACTTTTGGTGGATGGGATATCAAGTACATTTTGGGCTGGATAGTTTTTCAGTTTCAGATGTATCACCTTGAGACATTTTGGTGTTCCACCACGTTGAGTCTCGGACAGAGAAAAGAGACGCGTATTTCAGACTAGGCACAACCAACGTTGACAGACTCCGCAATCACTACAATTGTGATGTTCAACGCTCGGTCCCTGTCCATTTCTTTCCCTTTGCTGTGCCTTTTTCTTTCTTTCTTTCTTTCTTTTTGTACCTTGGAAAGTAGATTGACATATGCTAGAAATAACACAGATGAAATGATGTAAACAAAGCATGATCCGCTCCTTGTCCATGTGCTCCTAGTTGGACATTCCCTTCTCTTCTAATCCTTGAATCTTTGGAATGGCCTATTTCGCGCAGAAGGTTGTCCCAAAATCAGCTCCCCCTACTTCACTCCTTTTCATATTAAATATTCATAGATCTTCTTCATCTTGTGTTGATTTCCTTGCTCCTCTTCTCTCTTTCTCTTTCTCCTGGATTTTTACCTGCCTTCCTTATATCCTTTTCGCTCTATCAGTCGTACTTTTACCGTCAAACATGTCCGTCAGTCCACAAACAGCTCTCATCATGCAGTCCATGTCTCAACCCAAAAGACGTGGTACGCTCGCATTTCCCATTCGTAACCTGCGTCGCTATTTGCACCTAATCTCCCAGCAAATCACTGTTGGTGCGTCTTTAATCATCAAACATCCATTCACGCCACCTCCTTGCCCTACATGGCCGTTACATTTGATACTTTTCATAGCCATGGTAAAAACCGCTACCGCTATGAAAGAGCATATTGCCGAGGATGTTCCGGATATTCGCAGGGCGCTCGACACATTCTTTTATTACCTGCCCAAACTGCCCCAGATGAGGATCGTGCCATTCAAAGTGCCGATCCCCACTCATGGTCGTGGATTACCCAGCATGCTAGAGCCGTTGGAACAATTAGAGACAGGCCACCGTATCGTCCCCGGTCAGTGGGTCGCAGACCGGGCAGTCTGGGATAACGTCATGGCGATGCCATTGGCTAGCTCGGCAAAAAAGTCCAAAGATCCATATGCGGCACGGGAGGGGGAAAAAATCATTTATTTTACGCATGGAGGTGGATATTTCATCTGCAGCTCCGACACGCATCGTGAGATGCTCTGGAGGATATCTAGAGCCACTGGAAGGCGTATCTTTGGTAGGGACAAAATCTTTATGGTCTTTGCTTTTCACAATATCATGTTTACGAAAGACTGATATTTTTTTTTTCCTTCCATTCGATCATACATGCATATGCTGTTGATGATGACAGCTGTGGATTATAGACTTGCTCCAGAGCATCCATACCCGGCAGCGGTACAGGATGCTTTGCATGCTTTTCTCCATTTGACCGATCCAAACGGGCTAGGGTTTAGTCCTGAGAACGTTACAGTTTCAGGCGATTCAGCAGGCGGGGGACTTGCCATTGCAATGATGATGTACCAACGCGACCATGGTTTGCCAATGCCTTCTAAAGCCATCTTACTCTCTGTAAGTTTCAACTCGGTTGGAATAGAGCTCCTAAAAAAAAAAAAAAGAAACCAAAGACAAAGTGTGGGAGAGTGACGCATTGATTGATTGAATAACAAGCCACATTCTAGCGTCCATTTGATGAAGAAGTGGATTGTAGGAATTGTGATACCCCTGGATAAAAAGAACGATATAGCATTTTAACATGTCATGCCAACTTTTTTTTTTTTTTTTTTTTTTTTTTTTTCACTTCCTTAGCCATGGCTTGATCTTACCATGACCTGCGAGTCGTGGGCCAGTGATTCATTAGACTACTTGCCCGCGCGATTTAATATGGACCATAGCTTCAATCCAATTTTATTTTATTGTTCAGGACGTGACAAGATCAAGACACTTGCCAAACACCCATACCTTTCCCCACTTTGGGGCAATCTTGAGGGCCTCCCGCCACTTTTAATTCAATGTGGTGAGGCGGAGCGGCTCCTAGATGAATGCATCCTATTCACTTTCAAAGCTGGTGGATGGTTTGGCTCATATGACAAGCTTCCATTCCAACCAGAGTCCATAGGCCGAACTCAAGATCGAAAAAAAGTAGAGCTTGAGTTGTATCCACACATGGTCCATGTTTTTCAGATAATCCCATTTCTACCGGGTACAGAACTGGCCTTACAAAGGATGTTGGAGTTTATGCAGCGCCATGAGTCCACGAAGGATGAGAAGATGCGGATGCAAGGATTGACATATAACGCGAATATCTCAGTACCAGTATCGACGCAAATTGTAATGAATGAAACATTGGGGATGATGGAGGACAGTGAAGAAGATACCTTGACCAAATTGGCATTATGTCCTTTGGATAAGCTTCCATTGCTTCTTCAATTGCACGAAGATGATGCTCGATTGGAGGCATTCGAAGGCATAAACGATATTGTGCCGTGCGAGGCATAGAAATCATATTGTTGCAGGAGTGATGTACTTGCGTCAATATACCAACTGTAGAACTGTATAGAAAGACAAGAGCGTAAAGTGCTACCTTTAAATATTAAAAAGTCAATGCGTCAACCTTTACGCGCGTTTGAGAAAAATTTATGGTTTCAAATGCTGTCTCGTGTGACAAGTGACAAGTGGCAATTTATAATGCAATTCTTTCATCACTGGGTATTGTGGGTATTGATTTAGGACTGAAAATGAAGCCATTCGACCCCACTTTGTCCATTTTGATCTAACGAAAAAGAAAAATGATCTAAACTTTTTGCTTCCTGCTTCTTGCTTCTTGTTCCCATTGTTTGTCTAAATTACGTTGTTCTACGCCGAAATGACATTTTCATTATCGAACAAAAAGGGTAAATGAATGCTTCACAACGAAGCTTTTAGGCTGTGAACTAAAAAATGCTAAAAACGACAGTTGTTTTTATTGACTTTACCTCAGGTGTAAAAGGCCTATCGGCTTTTGTTGCAACTTCCCCAGCCCTGTCGTTCAATTCGTTCAATGTCAATTATGCATGGATCACAAATAAAGTTTTATTTGTGTTCACATCCACTCATCTATCCCACTTCTTTTTTTTTTTTTTTTTTTTTTTTCCTCTTATCTCTGCTCTCCTCTCCTCCTCTCTTTTTTACTTTCATTTACCATCCATTTTCATCTATTGTAACAATGACTTCTCCCATCATTCCTCTCATCGATGACATCTCTATTCTCTATTCTGAGCCAAAGTTAGACGCTGCTCGCGCTCGTTGGGCCGACCTTGTCTCTCAGTTCGAACAACTCTATGGTCGCGTGCCTGATTTCATTGCCCGCTCGCCTGGTCGTGTGAACCTCATTGGTGAACATATTGACTATGCTGGTTTCGGCGTCTTACCCATGGCTATCGAAAATGACTGCCTAATCGCTGTCGCGGTCGATCATACCAATAACAAGGTCCAACTCGCAAATGTTAACAGCAAGAAATATCCTACGCTTGAATTCACACCGAAACCTAGACAGGAAGGCTATGTCTCTATTAATCCTGAAGAACACGTCTGGAGTAATTACTTTTCTGCTGGTTATCGTGGTATCCTTGAGGAACTTCGTATTGAACAGCCCAAGGGAATGCTTTGCCTTATGAGCGGAACTGTCCCTACAGGTGCAGGACTTTCCTCTTCTTCTGCCTTTGTCTGCTGTGCTGTCAATGCTACTGTCAAGGCTCAAGAGTCCCTACTGGAGAAGAGTAAGATGCCTTCGGCGCATGAGCTCGCCATTATTTCTATTCGCTCTGAACGTTACGTCGGCACTATGGGTGGCGGCATGGACCAAGCCTGCTCTATTCTCTCTAAACCTCAATCAGCTCTTTTCATCGAGTTTCATCCTGTCCTCAAGGTCACACCTGTCTTTTTCCCTACAACTCAGCCACCCATCGCTTTTGTGATTGCAAACACAATGGTCACCTCAGATAAGGCAGTGACAGCTCCTGTTCGATACAACCTACGAGTAGTCGAGACACGAGGCGCTGCCAGAATCCTGGCACTTGCGTTAGGTATCCCAATCCCAGCCTCAGGAAAATTGCATTTGAAACAGGTCTTGGATGCACATTTTGAGAACATTGGTTACCAAGCTGCAGGCAAGACCGAGGCGGAGGCCGAAATCGAAAAGCTGGCGGAAATGACCCAGATTGTTGAGCGTGTCTTGGGAACAGAGGAGATTCGATCCGGTATCAGCTTTGAAAAGATGTGTGAATTGGCCGATATTAGCAAAGATGAATTCACTAGACTATATATCCATCAACAGATCCGTGCGGACACATTCCATTTGTATCGCCGAGCCAAACATGTCTACAGTGAAGAGAAACGTGTAGTACAGTTTAGGGATACCTGTGAAAAATCCATGAAAAACCAGGATTTGGCTTCAGAGACTCTTTTTTCACAGCTGGGTGATCTCATGAATGCTTCGCAGGATTCTTGCCACAAACTGTATGACTGCTCATGCGATGAACTTGAAGAGCTGACGGCACTGGCGCGTCGCGCAGGCGCCTATGGTTCAAGACTGACAGGCGCAGGGTGGGGCGGTGCAACAATCTCGCTGATCACAGAGGACAAAGTACCAGCGTTTATCGCGTACTTGAAGAAGGAGTTCTATGCTAAGCACTATCCTGACCTGGGAGGCGCCGAGCTCGATCGCGCAATTTTTGCCACCGCACCCTCCAGTGGAGCTGCAACCTTTGTTGGACGCATTTAAAATTAATAATGATAATGATAAATTAAATCACGTGCATCCATTTATGTTTCACCTCTGTTTGTGTCTGAGAAAAAAGAAACTTGGCTTGTTCCTGACAATGACCAATCTTTCATTTATGCCTCCATTTTATTTTTTTTTTATTTTTCTATTCATTCTCCTAAAATTCTACATTAGCCATGGATTTAAAACGTATCAATGCTCTTATCCGAGACATTCCCGACTTTCCAAAACCGGGTATTCTGTTCAAGGACATCTTTCCATTGTTTCAGGATCCAATCGCTGTTGAAATGGTGATCACTCATATTGTGAACCATATCAATACATCCTTTGACAAGAAGATTGATGTTATTGTAGGTCTGGATGCTCGTGGTTTCCTTTTCGGTCCTATTATTGCTATGCGTCTTGGTGCCGCATTTGCCCCCGTCCGCAAGGCTGGCAAGCTTCCTGGCACCACTATCCAAGTCGCATATGAGAAGGAATATGGCACTGTAATTCAACACGCACGATTTTTTTTTTCTTTTTTTCTTTTCATCTTTCGTTTATACTGTCTTTCAGTATCCTTCTAACTTTTTTTTTATATATATTATTTTTTTGTAGGACTTATTCGAGATGCAGTGTGACTCAATTAAGCCTGGTCAGAATGTGATTGTGATTGATGACTTGATTGCAACTGGTGGAAGCGCTAGGGGTGCTCAGGAACTGATTGAAAAGATGCGCGGCAATGTCTTATCTTTCATCTTCTTGATTGAACTTGAGTTTTTAAAGGGCAAGGACATCCTTAAAGCCCCTGTCTACTCCATGATCAAGGCTTGAAATGACATTGAGAATATAGAGGACATAGAAGACGTTGAATGTTGAAAGGGTACAAGGCAAAAAAAAAAAAAAAAAAAAAAAAAAAAAAAGGCATAAAATGACATAAAAGCATTGAGTGCAAGTGCAAAATGCAAAAATAAACAAAGATATAAAATAAAAAAATAGTGAAAGCTGGCGCTGGTAGACTCTTTACTATTGCTGAAGCTGTGTCGAGATCTAAAAAATTTTATGCCCCCATCTCTACTTTTTACGAACATAAAACAGGGTATATCCATGCTCGGACTAATGGAAGATAAAAGAAAGAGAGAGATAAATATGAGAGTCATTAGTATTTCATTTCAGTGCAAATGGAACACACAAACAACCATAGCCTACAAAGATGTTGAAGAAAAAGAAAAAAAAGAAAAAAATCCTCTACCACTGCTACACTCTTGTCACATGGCGATACTCGCGAGTCATCAAAGTTAATCCAGCTATTAGGGGTCTCTCCACGGACACATGCTGTATAATGCCCACTACTGACTTCTCCTGAATGATTCGATACTGCATAGAGGTCATAGATCGCAGGTTCCGAAACTAGTCCATTTGCGCTTGGTCGCTTTGGCAGATATGGGGTTAAATCAAGATCCTGAATAGGATATTGCACCATGGTCTTGATCTTGTTTTTAAACGGACCATCGGATGAAAACCGCTTGAGCTGGATAAGCAACACATCTGGCACGCGACTGATGGTCAATTGCTTGGTCGCTTTGCGTGGTTTCTTGCAATTCGGACAATTCCATGCGTTGTCACCATCCATCACCTCTGCCTCCACGAATGTATTCAAACATGACATTAATGTTTGAGGTTGCCGTCCAGTGGTCTTTGCCTTAATTGGCAGTGCAAGGTACATAAATGCATTATAGGTAGTCGAGGTCTTGCCACATTTTGTGCAACAGAGGCGATTCTTGAACTGCCCCTGGAAGAGCTTGACCACGATCGAATTGTCCCGTCTCAGATATCTCTGCCATGCTATGTCAGAAGCCTCGTATTCTGGTAAGGATTCCATCCGTGCATCATCCGCCTCTGAGCCTTCATCATCCCCTGGTGGTGGTGGTCGAGGTTCTGCTTTCAAATCCTCATGAAGACCATCCAACAAAAACGACAAAAACTCTTGTGAATCATGCTGCTCCGTGCCTTTGAATTGGGGCGCAAATCCTCCAATCGCTAGTCGGAAACTCGTTGGCGAGACCACTAACGACTGTCCACTCCACATGCTACTGATCAGGTCATAAAACGCCTCTGCAAGCTTCCCTTGTGTTCCTAAAGGATTCTTTATATTGATGTTGCGCTTAAAGCTTCCATCCAAGAAATAACGCGAAAGGGGGGGTGTTGCAATCAAGCACTGAATGACAGAATTCATAAAGCAGGTGTTGCCCAAGTTGGTCAACCCAGTCTTTCCGAGCTGTGAGCCACCAATCTTTGAAAACCCAGAACCAAATTTGGTATAGTCCTTGAGATCATTCATTCCTGGGGGTTGTGGGAGTGGGCGCATGGGTTTGACTGGAATAGGAGGACGAGTAGCACCATTAGGTGCAGGAGCTGGGAGACCAGGTCCCGAAGGAGTGTTACTATCAGTTGACGGAGGGCCTAATATGCTTGTACCAGAAATAGGAATCTTGTCTGGGATCGGTGGCAACATTGGATTGCCTGAATGGGGTTTCTCAGACGCGCCAAAATTGTTCCAATGGTTATCATAAATGGTTAATCGTCTTTGAAGTCCTGCTGCAGATTTGTCCCGTTGACGCATGCCACCCAATTGCTGCCCCATATCCTGAGCTCTCAAATCATAAATATTATGAATTCCATTCGGTTGATTGGAAATTGTAGCGCCGTGAGAGCCGGAAGTAGGGGGAATAGAGTTGAGACTTGATGGAGGTGGGGAATAAGATGCGTTAACACTACTGTAAGGCGTTGCTTGTGGGGGATAGGCTGGGTTTGACAGGTTTGACGGATTTGATCCGATCCGCGGATTCACCATCGATTGCGGACCATCATCACGCTTAATCTAAAATCCAAAAAAGCAAGAGATATTATTATTTTATCACTTAGACGCCAATAAATTTGATCATATACCGTATAGTAAAGATGTATTTTATCCCATAAGCGACCTACATATTCCCCAATGGTCCTGCGGATAATCCTACCATCATGGCGGTTAATGCCCCCCCCTTGTGAAAGTTTAGCGAATAAAGCATGGCTTTGTGGCTGAAGACCAGGTTGGTTCTGAAGGCTCTCCCGAGAGTTAATTGAAGACACATCGCTACTATCCGATATTGGTGGTGGAGTCTGTCCAATTCGCTTTGCAGCATCCACGCCAGTACCCTTGACCCAGTTCATTCCCGCACAATCAAGCCATGCATTAAAACCACCGACTAACAATACCGGTCTTTTTTGCAGCGGTGTCCCAAATTCGAGATCAACTAATGCTCTGCACAGGTTGCAAAGTGGTCCAGAGGTTGGTATCTCCATGCTACTTTGATCGTAGTATATAACAAGGGCGAACTTTGCTCGCTCCGCAAATAGCGCCCTTTCATCTGGTGGGTTATTGAATAATCCTTGTTCATAGAGAATTTTTGCCGATACACTATAGAGCACAAACAAGGTTATAATCAACTTCTTTATGTATATGGATGTTGGTGTAGGAAGGATATATATGTCCAAACATTAGTCCCACTTACCCATCTCGAAGGGCTGGCGGCTCAATATTGATGACGGAGGGTGCTTTGATACTGGCGTTAACATATTGAACTTGCATACGAACATCAATCAGCAATAATGCTGGAGGATTTGGTTGCCGCATATACTCCAAAAGCCTTTGGGGTTTAATTGAAAGGGGGTATTTGTATTCTTCAGTCTTACTCCCGTTACTTGTTGCACTATTGGGTTGTACTTTGTTAGTGGAAGGAGGCGTGTTATCAAGACTCATCCCAACTTCATTTATTTTTCCATTGGTAATAGCCGCGGGTGTAGGTGCGGATGCTGGTGACGTTATCGTATGGACTGGCCGTGGCATAGGGATTGGGCTGGACGAAAGTTGTGATGAATAACTTGAGCCTGAGAGTGCGGATGTAGAGGCTGGATATGCTGGATATGCTGTTGATCCAGAGTTCCCCGTACTGCCAGTTGAAGATACCATGGTAGGTACAACTACAGGCGATGTCGATGGACTACTATTGACTGTAGGCATAAGAGGTTTGTACGAGGCGAGTGTGGTGGATAATGGAGCAGAAGTCATACCATTCGGTAGAGACATTGACATGGATGTTATCGGCGCTTGAATTCCCGCCATGACATTTGATCCAGAGCTGAGGATTGGTTGCTGTGATGTCGTAGAAGGATGGGACACAGAGAGAGCCCCTGGAGTAGGAGCAGAAGACGAATGTATACGTGGTGAAGCCGAGGGAATCGGTGCTTGTCCATCATATCTTGACGAAGACAAGAAGTCTGGTTTGTTTGGGCGAGGCGGTGGTTTTGGACGTCCCGCCTTCGCTGCAGCGACAAGAGCGTTTGCCTCGACATCCTGAATACTTTCATATTTTGCCATTAGTAGGTCTTTAATCTTTTCTGTGTCTGAAAATAATTCCACGATCCGCTAAATGAGTAGTATATGAAAAGTTAATGTTAATAAAATTCTGAACTTCTTTTTTATTTTTTATTTTTTTTTTTCTTTAAAAAAAAAAAAAACTAAGGCCAAGCTGGATATGTACCTTTTTGATCGCCACGTATTCTTGATCTGTCTTATACTTTTCAAAGTCTTTGTCATGCGTCACAACCTCAAGAACAATGCTGAAAAAGATAAAAAGTGACATAATTTCAAAAGACCAATTAGACATGTCACATCAACCATTAAAATGTGGTCTATTCTTACAACTTGCTTTTGCTGCTGTCTAATCCATGTCCTATACAAATAGCAACCGTATTTTTTTGATCTCACATATTTTTATACAATGACGTGTTGGGAAAATTAAAATTTGGTATTTGAAGGTAGTCCGTGCTCATATGATATCAATCTCAGACGTTAGCTTTTTTTTGTTGTTTGTTGCTTGCTGCTTGTTGCATGTTACATGCTTTCTGCTGCTGTCAGTGGTGACATGAGGACGACAATGTGCTGTGCCATGCTGTCATATCCCTTACTCATATTAGGCCCTTTTTTTTTTTTTTTTTTTTTTTAAATAATACTCACGTTGAAGCCTTGACATAAAGGACAAATGCTTCTTCCATGTCTCCTCTGACTCGTGCAAAGTGAGCCTAAAGGTATCAGGGAAGATGGAAATATCACCAGTAGTTAGTTATGTCATTCTTGTCATCATGGAAGTGTGCATTTCAAGCATGCAGGGGCCACAGCAGCTGATAAAAGCGTGCAATTCTGTGCAGAGAAAGTAAGAGAGGAAACCAAAAAAAAGTTTTTTTTTTTTTTTTTTTGAAAGGAAATAAGCAACGACCTGTTAAACTGGTGCTTGGTCAATACAGAGGGAAAACAATGTTATCAGGACATACAGAGTTGAGGATTTTTTCAGCGGAGCGAACATATTGCTTGGGCGAAATGCTTGGGTCTCGGTCGACCTTTGCGGCGACTACAAGGTCACGGATCTTCTTTTGGGGCGAGTCCAAGACAGTAGCAGTAGTCGTAGTGGTGGAGGAGTTAGCAGTTATGGGTAGCATGGAATTACTCTGGAATAGCAAAATAATTATGTTCAGGCACAGTTTCCTTGATAAGTTGAATAGACAAAATGAGCGAGAGAGGAGAAGAAGAAGAGGAAGAAGAAGAAGAAGAAGAATAATAATTAAGATGAAAGAAACTAAAGTTCAAAGAAGTCAAGGATGATAGAGCGATTAATGAGGAGGAATGGCGAGGAAATGAGGAAGGAATGGGGAATGACTGAGAGTGAGGTGTGAGAGAGAGAGAGACAGAGAGAAAAGCATGCAATAGAGGTACAATGAGACAAATAGAACAGGATGTGTCGGTTCTAAACTTTTTTTTACTCCTTTTTTCTTACTTGGGCTGTGGTAGGTAAGACTGCTTTTATTTATCTAACTAATTTTCACTACCTTTCTATCATCTCTGTCACATATCAACAGCAACTTGTTATATTTCCTTGCTTTCATTCTCAACATCCTTACACTGCATACAGAGACTAAACTACATCCTAGATTATATAATGGTATCCATAAATAATCCTCTAGTGGTGGGTTATCTTCCATGTCTTCACACATGCATCTGCTCCTGTAGTCACAATTCGGTCTTCCTCCACAAACGCTGTTCCAGAGACACTCAACGCATGCGCGTTCAGGATCGCAATACGCTTCGTCGGGTTCTCTAAGTTCCACACATACACATTGGTATCTAAGGATCCACTGACAGCATGTTTACCACTAGGGGACCATCCGATCGAGGTCACACGGGCAGTGTGGAAGACCCACTGCTGCACCTTAACCTCACCTGATGCAACGTCGTACACAAAAATCTTGCCAACACTATCACCTGCAGCCAGCAGATTACCCTCAGGGTTGAAAGATAGCACAGTGATGGCTCCCCTGTTCTTGGATAGAGTATGAACATCCTTTAACTTTGTGCCTTCCAGGCTCATAATATATACTTGACCTTCCTACTCGATGAAAACAGTAATAATAATAATAATAATAATAATAATAATAATAATAATAATAGTAATATCACTGAGCACTGTGATCATGAAAAAAAAAAAAAAAAAAAAAAAAAAAAAAAGGAAACAGCTGTACCTGACTACCAATAGCAACAGTGGTTCCCTGTGGGTTAATTGCAATTGACGTGGCACTGTATCCAACTGAATGTGAGTCAACTTTCTTATCGCCTTGCACGATCTGGATCTCATTCTCCGTCGCAATGACAATTGTCTGATCGTCACTAATAGACACGCTCTTTGGAAGTGCATTGGTCGAAATAACGGATACATCGTTTGATGTGCTTCTGTCCAGCACTCGGACGACATCATCCATGCCTGCTGAAATAAGTTTAACGCCACTAGAAGCCATTTGCATCACCTGATTGCTATGCTGAGCATACTCTAGAGGCGTGGCGACGCCGGAGCTTCCGTCCCATGAGACCACGCGTCCATCATAACTTCCAGTTACAAATGTCTTCTTGTCCTCAGGCACAGTAAAGGCCGTGATAGCTTTTTGATGGCCCTAGGTATTAATAATTGAAGTAACAGTTTAGGTAATTGAATGCAGGCTGTGTTAGAAAAACAAAAAAACAAAAAAAAAAAAAAAAAAAAAAAAAGAGAGAGAGAGTGGTGCACTAACCTTGACAATACGAGATGCCTTGCTGGTACTAGGATCAAGGTAGTTAAGATCACCTGAAAGAGACAAACTAATCAAATGGTCGCCCTTCCAGATATTTCCGACCTGGTGACCCATGAATGCAGATGCTTGACCAGAAAAGTCAAACGTACTAGTCAATTAACACAGATGATACAGAGTTAACGATCCATTTTCTTTCTTTCTTTTTTTTTTTTAACATCAGTCTGGCACAACCTACTTGACAACGTTGGAAGTCTCTACGTCCCAGATCTTGGCGGTTTGATCAGCTGAGGATGTCAGGAGACGCTTGCTATCGGCAGACCAGGAGAGGGCAAAGATACCTCCAGTGTGGCCATGCTCCGCAGTCGAAAGCTCCTTGAGCTTATCGCCGGTCTTGGCGTCATATAGAAAGATCTGATACGAGAAAGGAATGATTTTTAGTATAAAATGCTAGTTTTAAGGCCCCAATATCGGATAGTAAAGTGTATTGGGATTTAGAACAGACATACGATTCCGCACCTTTCCATCGGATCCGACTGAAGCAAACATTTCGCCATCAGTACTGAACTTGACTTCCTGAACAAAGCGCGTATGGTCCTGGATGGTTTTGTTGTACACAAATGGTACGCCGTTGGAGAATACTAAAGTATTGTCATCAGCTCCAGTGACAGCGCGGAAAGGACGCGTCTGACGAATAGCGACCGTGTTGGCGGTCTTGGAATGGCCCATGATTTCTCCACATGATGAGCCAGTGTCAGCTAAGAAAGCGTGCCCGAATCTGTTATAAGAGCGTAATGGGGTAAGATCTCTAGGTATGGCGGCGATACAACAACAATTCTCTAATTTTGATTTTGGCTTCTGATAATAAAATGAAGTTATTTATACTTTTCCCTTCCGTCGCCTACAGCGACAATGCGCTTGCTCTCTCCGTCCCATGCGATATCATTGACTCTACCCCCAAAGGTCTATAGTCATTATTACAAGCAAATACAAACATAATACGATGTTAATGAGGACATTTTGATATATATATATTAAGAAAAATAAAAAAATAGAAAAATAAAAAAAAAAACAATAGCAGCAGCAGCAGGAACGTAATTTTTACACGACTCTCTAATTTAAGGATTTGTTCCTCGCCGACAGTATCCCAGACTCGGACGTTGCCACGTTCATCTAAGAATAAAGAGCAAATCCAGCATGTCAGTTTCATGATCCGAATAGTTTCAGATATTGTACCTTGATATATATATTACCTCCTGAGGCAATATAATATCCAGAAGGAGCATATTTAGCTACGGTAACATTGCAAGAGTGCTGAGTATATTCTTTCGCAATATGAGGTTTCTATAACAAATATCAATAGTCACCGAATACAGAGTCAGTGCATGCACGTTAAGAAGCGGAAATTATAGGATTCAAGTCAATTGCATGGGATAGGCGCGTTACCTCGATATTACGGATGAAAACAGTTTTTCCATTAGTATAAAGGATATTTTCGCCCTTGGGATCAGTGTCTAAATGAACAGCCTGCCCACGAGTGGTTGCAGGCGAGGCTGCAAAAATGGATTCTAGTGGTGACGAAAAAAAAAAAAAAAAAAATAAGAGAAAGGTTGCTGTGATAACCAAGGTCTATTGTAGACTTACTTTTCCTTAAAAACAAAAAGCATACCACGAACAGCGGACATCGTATCGAAAAATCAATGATAAAATGATAAAATAGGGATTTATGCAAACGATGGAAGAGATGAATGGAGCAATGAGATAAATAAAAGTGGCAAAGGTCCACTCTACTCACGAAACACGAGTGTCCTAATGTTCACCCCCACTGCGGCTTGGGCTTTCTGAAGTCTTATTTCCCAGAAATAGTTCTTCCAATAATAATGGACTATGTTGTTATTTCCATTCAAAATTCCAGGATACTAAAAAATAATAGTGAAGAGAACACCGTCGCGAAGCTAAATGCAGAAATATAGTCACTTCAAATTCATGCGTCATCGCTCCGTCTCCACCATTACCATGGTTGTTGCAACAAGAGCTGGCTTCATAACTGAAACTGACGAACAGGAAGAACTTATGGAACAGGGAAATCAATATGAATATCAGGAAGCAGAAGAGCCAGATGGCTTACGCATGACTCGACTACGTGAGGTCCTTGAGAAATCTCTACAGGAAACCCTAAAGGCCTGCAATCTTAATGCCATCTGTGAATGCTTCCCTCTAGCAGCAGAGAAAAATCAAGATGCTTTACGTGATGCACACGAGAAAATCTGTCAGTTCCTGAGCATAGAAGTTAATGTAAAGAGGCAAAAAAAAAAGATCCAGAATCACATTAAGGCTCTCAGTTGTCAAGCTCGACTCACTCACTCTTTTGTCTCTATGGATATAAAACACGCAGAATGAGTTCGAGCAGATTATTGAGGAGCGGAATGTCGCTTTCAAGCTAAACGGCCTTGATCGACTTATTGCAGACGCCAAGAGCAAAGGCATTACGGCAGGGTCGCGCACGCTACCGGATTTGTATGTCCTCTATTTTTATCCGCATTTGGGATAGAACCATGGCACCTGTAATAGACGAACCTTAACAGTAGTGTCATTTTTAATCCTCGTTCCTAATAGGTCTCCAGAAATGGCTGTCCGAGCTCGTACCGCACCGACAAAAGAAGCTGAGATTGAGCGACTGAAGGCATTACTGGAAATGGTAAAAAAAGTGAAAAAAAAAAAATCAACGTCATTACTTGATTAGAAAACTAAAAGCAACGTCCTGGACCATTCCCATTGCCACTCTTATAGACTCAACTTGATAACCGACGACTTGGCAATGCCCTGAACCGTTCGAGTGCGGAGCAGAGAGTTATTAAGGATGAAGTGTCGGAAGCATTTTATGAGCTTCAAGAGGTAAATCGCTTTTGCATCTCATGATATTTTCTTCCTTTCTAATTTTTGCTCTAGTAGTATGTTGCGCTTTCTTCTAACCATTTTTTCATGCCCTCCTCCCATGTTTTGTGCATAGAGCACAAATATTGCAGCTCGTATGCCCAAAGAAAAAATGAATATGCTATTGTGCATGATAATTGATCAAATTCGAGATCCTTGATGATTGGATGCTGGCCATCCAGACTTGCGCTCTTACATCTTTACTTTACATCATAATATCCCATAGTATTCCATAATTCCAGCTTCAATATATCGTAGTAGTCTTGTCACTTAGTTTAGTCAAGCAGAGATTAAATGACCTTATTGTTCTTTTATCGGTTAACGGGAAGGAAGAAAACATGACTGAATATCTTTGCAATCAGGCAAGGCAAGCAAACATGGATAGCGTCTGTATCAATCTTTTTTTTTTTTTTTTTTTTTTTTTGTAAAGTTAATGGTGAATCCTATCCAAAAAATCGAATGGAACTCCTCCCTGAAATTTCTCTCAGCCTATTTCACATCATGCCCGGTAATAATATTTTTTACTATTTCAGTAATAAGTGACAATGGTGACAAGGGGGTCAAAAAATCATACGGCTTGCAACCGATAGATTGTTCAGAATCCCTCTCTACACTGGGTGGACGAAGCATCAGCATCGTTAAAATTATTTTGTATAATACATCCTTAACAGTGGTGGCAAAAAATACGTACAATGACTTCTAAAAATAAACGTACATATTCGAAAATATTCAAAGCACGTCACACCCAAATTTGTGGTGTAGCACAATCTTGGCCCAAAAACAAAGGGATCAGCTGATTTGTTACTTTTTATAGTCAATTTGTTCAGGTGCTTGAACACCCCTTTCTGTCATTGTACGGATTACATTCCTCAGTCCTGCTATTGAGTCTTGCATATCCTACAATGTGCACTTACTTTTCTACCTATTATACCTCAAGACATTAGGGCCTGCCAGGAGTAAAAGTAGAGCTGGTCGGCCACGGAAGTTCGATTACCGGAATGCATATTACAGTGGTCATCAAAAGTCATTCAATGATTTTGAATTTTTAACATTCTCATTCCTTTTCTTCATTCTCATCTAGCATGTGGCTAGTATATTTGGGGTAGTGCATTTGTTCCCCAGACCTCATGATTACTTTCATGTCTCATCCCTAATTATGACTTCATTGTGAAATAAGACCAATTTCAATTTGACCTGCCTATTGAATGACTTCTGCTGAATTTCAATGTTGATTGCAAAAAAAACTTTTTCACTTCTCTTTTTTCTACCAAGGTTACCTTCAGCTATATCTTCATACACCTCTACTTACAATTAACATTCCACATCGCTTAGTATTTATTATGAGGAGGCTTTTTATGGAAAAGGTACAAAATGCTCAGGCCTTACTTCGACAAGGGAAGTCTACAAGCGAAGTGGCAAGGCAACTTGGTATCTCTATTTCATCGGCAATAAGGATCAGGAGTGACGTCAAGGACAATATTCCTAAACCCAGAATGGGCAGACCCTCATTGGTTTCCCCTGCTACCAAGAGGGTTATTGCACGCGAGGTTGATACGGGGAAACTTAGATCCATTCTGGCAGTTCAAGAATACATCAGATCGAGCCATGGAGTGCATGTCAGTGTAGAGACTGCCCGACGCTATGTAAAATCAGAGGGTTTGAAAAACTATGTCCGCCCATTCAAGCCTAGGCTGACAAAAATGCAGATTGCGAAAAGGAAGAATTTTGCCCTCAACCACCTTGACTGGACTGTTGATGACTGGAAGCGAGTGATGTTCTCGGACGAAAAGCTTTTTGAAAGGCTTGGGTCCTTAGGAGGAAGAACACAATATAGGCGACCCGGCCACAGGACTTTAGAAGGTCGAGATGTTAGAGAGAGATCAAGGGGAGCACATAACAAATGTGACAGTATATAGCCTTAAGCCTATAAAAAGGCTTGTTTTAATAATTATAATAAAATCATCTTTTGTCCCTCTTAATTATTACATGGCAGTGCTCCTATTCGGTTTAAAATTTTGTCAATTATGATGTTTCAGATTAAAAAAATAAATATCACTTGACAAAATTTTAAACCGAATAGGAGCACTGTAATAATTAAATAATACATGGTAGCAAAGCTACTCTGATCCCCGACCTTCATCCCTGTCCCTGCCCCCCTGCCCCTGGTTTCCCCGTCCCCTACCCCCTGCCCCTGGTTTCCCTGTCCCCCTGTCCCCTGCCGTACCACCCTATCCCCTCGATTTTACTTTCAACCTGCTCTCTGTGGAAGATTTAGCCCTAATCCTTGATTCCATGACGCTCACTACCGACAACCCTGTGATGACCCCCGCTTTCAAGTACCCCCAACCCGACAAGTTCGAGGGAAAGCGCGATGGCTTCTCAGCCAACACCTGGTTGCGCTCTATGCGTCGTTTCTTCGTTGGTGCCTCTGTTCCTGCTTCGGCACAGACTGTCAGAGAAAGCTAATCTCTGAGTTCTCATCTTCTAGAAATTCCATCTATCCAATGTGCAAGTCATGTAAACAATGGTCACTCACCTGGACCGATAACGGAGATTGGGAAATAGATGACATCATTACGCCAAGAGTCTACGCCGAACCTAAATGTAATCGAGTGTCCAACGCAAACAAACAAATGCTGCGCAATCCGCAGCAAGACCAGATGACTCATCCGCATGACCCTAACTTGACCAATGATATTCCAGAAGACAAGCGCGAAGAGAGTACCCTATCAGATGTCAAGACTCCGATTAGTAATCAATCATCAAACGAGGATGACTCTGTCACCTCAACCAAAACATATAAATAGTCTAGTAGTACCATGTCAAATCAGCAGCAATAAACACCTTATCTTTACTATACTTGCTTCCTCCATCCTTGCCCACGTACCTCTCTTGATCCCTTGCACACCAACTGGTTAGTTACCTAGTCTTCCTCTAGTCTGGCTTTATTACACAGACGGTTGTAGCCATAGCCTTCCTCGGGCCTGACGCGGCCCGATGGTTTAACGGCGCAGGCATCTCTGACGATGCATCGTTCGACACCTTTGAAAAAGGGTTCCGGGATGCGTTCGTCCCCAATGATTTCTCTCAACTCATCCGATTTCGCCTGTCCTCCCTTAAGATGAGTATTACTGTCACCGATTACGTTGCCGAAGCCCGCGAACTCCTCACGGCACTCTTAGCTGATGAGCCTTCGGCAGGAGGACGCAAAGCAATCGAAGACTTCGCTTTCATCTTGCAAAAGTCAAGGTAGTGTTCTAGGGGGATCTAAGGGTGCAATAAAGGTATCTTTATTCAGGGGGAACTATGCTACAGAACTAGATAGAAAAGTAGACCTATTTATACTAGTTAATGTCCTGTTGCAAGGAATGCTCTAGAAATATGGGCGAAATACTATGTTGCACAAAATTATTATAGTGATTTCGCTTGCATCCTTCCCGTCATGAAGAAACCTATTATCTTGTTTTTCTTGAAGCCTCAAAGACGGCAAGCGCCTCTTTAGCGTTTGCGAGCGAAGATTTTGTTTCCCAAGTAGCTTCATCTAATGGATAGCCTTTCCAAAGAACGAGCCACTTAGGAGTTTTGCCAAACATTTTGAAGTCAATGATTTTGTCGACTTCATACTCCTCTTCTCCATCTACAAGCTCGGGGGCAGGGCGTGGTGGTGAGCGGTCGCCGAATTCACGAGGTGACTCAATATAGGGGCGAAGCAGATCGGCATTAAAGACTGGATGTTGATGCATGTCAGGCGGTAGTTCCAGCTTGTAGGCATTTTCATTGACCTTCGAAATGATCTTGTAAGGGCCTATGTACTCAGGTTCCAGTTTCTGCGACGGCCTATTTTTATGTCCCGCGACAGAGATGTTTTCCGAGCTTAAGAGCACCATGTCACCCACAGCAAACGTAGCAGGCCTGCGAGTTTTATCCGCTTGGGCCTTTTGCCTATTCTGCGCTTCGATGATGGCATCTTGAGCTAGCGCCAAATTCATCGACTGGGTTCGAACAAAATCACTGACAGCCGGAACATTGGTATCAGGTGGCTTTAAAAGAGATCCAGGGACTAGTGGATGGTGACCATAGTTCAGAAAGAATGGGGAGAAGCCTGTCGTAGGGTTGACAGAGTTTTGTATGCGAACTCCATCATAGGCAGTAAAAGATCCCAGTCGTTTTGCTTGTACGATATGTAAGAGCGGAGCATTTCTTCTAATGTTCTGTTGGCGCGCTCTGTTTGTCCGTCTGATTGTGGATGGAAGGCAGTAGACATGTTAAGTTTAGTGCCCATGAGCTACATCAACGTTGTCCAGAACTTGCCGGTGAAACGTGAATCTCTGTCTGACACAATTGTCCGAGGCATGCCGTGCAGTCTAAAAACATTGTCGAAAAAGAGTCGTGCAACATCAGAGGCAGTGTCGGTAGTTCGGCTAGCGCAGAAATGAACTTGCTTGGACAGTTTGTCCACAAAGACCGTGATCGCGTCAAAACCTCTGGCTGTCTTCGGAAGCTTGACAATGAAGTCCATTGTTACAGTATCCCTCGCCATGCGTGGCCAAAAATATGTTCGTCGCATGCTACTGTACGTTTTATCGAATCCCAAGTGGCCTGATATAGGAGCGTCGTGAGCGTCATGCAAGAGTTGTGAACGGAGTCCGTCGTCCTTGGGTATACAGAGGCGAGGGCCTTGTCCAGCGTTGATCCAGAGTAGACCATCCACCACGAAGTAACGATCCGAGGTGGAGGCATCCTTATACTGATGCACGAGGGGACCTAGAATTGGATCGTGTAGGTAGCAACTGGCTAGTTGTTTTCGAATGCCAGGGTCTAGATTGATATCCAAGGAGTTCAAAGTAGTAGGTGTAGCCTCCAAGTCCTTGAGGTCCGGTCTTCGTGAAAGAGCATCAGGGACGACGTTATCTTTACCAGGTTTATACTTGAATACGAAATCATACTCTTGAAGCAACTCCATCCATCTTGCTTGTCTGCGAGTCAAGTTCGGCTGGCTAGGAAAATGTTGTAGAGTGGCATGGTCGGTATAAACGACAAAGTGAGAACCGTCAAGGTACAGTGGCTTCCAATATTGTCCAAGTGTTTCATTCTTCCAAAGGAAGACTATAAGTGTTCAACAGTGAGCAGCGCTTGTGCCCTTGGATCCTAGCTGGGAGCAACCTGGAAGACATACATTATTTGCTCAAAACCTATTAGCGCTCCTGCTTGTTTCTGATAGCTTTTCACTACTTTGAAATTTTCCTCTCATTTGGACAATTTTTTAACCATCGTTTTTTTTCACCTATCAAAACCTCGTATTGCCCCTTTCGCCCTTATGACTGCTAACATCCGCTCAGGCATACTTCTTATCAGATTGCGGCAGACCTCCTTCGGTGTCTCCTCCTCCCATATCTGGCTCACTCTTTCCCAGAGTTCCAGCATGCCTTCTGGAATGGTCCCATGTTCGCGAATTTTTTTTTTTTAAATGATCCCACAAATGCTCAATAGGGTTTAGGTCTGGTGAATTGGCAGGCCATGTCAGTATTCTACCTGACGCTCTTGTCAATCCAATAGAGGCAAGGTAGGTTGTGACTCTCTTAGCCGTATGCTTAGAATCATTGTCTTGTTGGAAGATAAATTGCTCTGGATCAATGTTGTACCAATCCACAGTATTCAATAACTCGTCCTGGAGGATACGAATATACAGCTCGGAGTCCGGCGTGGAGTCGATCTTGGCCAAGTAGCCTGGCCCATCCCACGTCATGCAGCCCCAAACCATGATCGAACCACCACCATGTTTGACTGTGGGCGAAACTAACTTTGGGTCAATATCGGCCGCCTTCACCTTTGGTTCTTTATTTGTTTCCACCCAAACATAGCGCATGCCATCAGAAGATATCCTACAAATTTTGGACTCATCGGACCAAATTACTCGCTTCCAATCAGCTTCAGTCCAGTCTTTGTGCTGGAGAGCAAAGTCCAGTCGAGCTTTCTTTTGACGTTTTGTTAACCTAGGCTTCTTGACGGCTTTTTTAGTTTCCATGCCTATATCTCTCAGCGCCCGACGCACCGTATTAGCTGACACCGGATCTTCGTTCTCATCGTTATAGAGTCTGGTAGCATCGACAGCTGATGAGACTACACCACGGTGAAGCAACAATCGAATATAATATGCATTCCGGTAATCGAACTTCCGTGGCCGACCAGCTTTGCTTTTACTCCTGGCAGGCCCTAATGTCTTGGAGATATTATGGACTGAGGACTTGGATATGCCTACTTCTGTGGCAACCTGACGGATGGACTTGTGCTGCTCGAGTAAATGGAGAGCATCCTCAACAACGGAAGCTTTGATTGGCTTCATCTTTGGAGTGTTTAGAAAGAGCAACGTAGGCTCCTAGAAGAGTGTAGGTGAAGAGTATCTACTCAAGTGTGTGGGAGATAATTTGAAAAAAATTCAGCAAAGGTGCGTAAAATAAGTGATGGTTATATAATTGTCCAAATGAGATTAAATACTTTTGTCAATGAAAAACCATGGTGAATGAGACTAGAGATATTTTAAACTGAACCAGTCCACGTATCATTGGCATACTTGTTTACTCTGATAAAAATAAAAGTGCAAGCAACCATCGCTATTATTCTAATCAAGACGGAAAACATGAGCGTGGAACATTTGGACAAATTTGGAAGCCACTGTATCTTAAGAAGATGAAAGTTAAACACCGGCTCACCTCCGCGTATCACCCGCGCACAAATGGCAAAACCGAACGCACTAATGGCATCCTCGGCGCCGCATTAACAAAATACGTCGGTGATAAGATGAAGCACAAGTGGGACCTCTTTCTAGATCAGGCACTTTTCGCCTGCCGCACCAGAATACATAGCGTATCTAAGAAGTCACCATTCTACCTAGTCTATGGAATCGAGCCCACGATACCTGGCGACCTCACTCGTCCTTATGTACATATTCGATGGAGCGGTTTTTACAGAGGTTCAAGCCGCGAGAGAGGCCGAGCTTGAAAGATTGAGACTTGAGAGGCTATCAAACGAGGAGCGGCAACAGGCAGCCGCAAGGCTCATGGAGGAAAGGTATAATGAGAGACATGACATCGACTCCGAAGCTCCGAGGCAAGTGTACGAGATTGGCCACTGGGTTTTAGTAAAAAACATAGCGAAAAGGAAATTTGAATACCCTTGGTATGGACCATTGCGTGTCGAGACGATTACCCCTTTTGGCGCTTACAAGCTTATCTGGCCCGATGGAAAAGCGAAAATGGACCTTGTGCATAAAGACCGTCTGAAACCGGTGAATCTACCGGCGGGTAGTCCAGAACCGACGCGCGCATGGTATAAAACCCGCAACAGTCGCGATGAACTCACCATCCCCATGGAGACCATTCAAGAAGAAGACGAGCGAGGACCTCAGTCGGAGCCAGAAGTAGGTACAGCAGTGCAACCCATACCCCTCGAAGGTTCATCGCGTACAACGGCCCCATCATCATCAGCAAGGCCCGCAGCTACCGCATCGCCCCCTCCTGCGCGACCACCACGTTCCCTCTCAAGGCCCAATCCAAAGATTGACGCCGCAGGGGCGGCTTGGATTTCTCGTGGGGAGTCTGTCCTAAATCGAGGCAACTTAAGCTCACGTCCTATAACAAGTGACGTCATGGTAGGTAGGACCAGAGGTATACCTATAGTGGTACCCTCAAACCCACCCCGCCCTGCCTGGACGTGAGCTCAGCCACCCGATCCTCCCCGCTATAATAA
Source organism: Lobosporangium transversale (assembly GCF_002105155.1). Taxonomy (NCBI): domain Eukaryota; kingdom Fungi; phylum Mortierellomycota; class Mortierellomycetes; order Mortierellales; family Mortierellaceae; genus Lobosporangium; species Lobosporangium transversale. Next base: position 785,333 of record NW_019028993.1, read on the forward strand.
ATAGTGGACTCTCCGTCCCTGAAGTGTTCCTTACCTTTATCTTGGTACAACACTTCAGGTATGCAACCTCATTCATCTCAGCACTAGTTACTTGTATAGTATTATATGTATCATAAACTAATAAAGACCTTTATCTTGGTACAACACTTCAGTGTGTTCTATGTATTTGCGTCTTGCTGCGGTTTTTAAGGGCATCTCAGTATAACCCCCGGTTCTTAAGACAGTGATTTTTTCACACAAATGTCGTAGAGCATCTACTAGTGATCTCTGGAAACTAGTAGGTAATGATGAAAAATGAAGAATTGGGCAAGAGCCTCGTGGTTTTGGGATACGATAGTGATCCTAAGTAATGCTTTGAATGATTTTGAGGATGCTGCAAAAGGGCATCGATAATAAGAAGAGAGATGCCGTTTTTGCAGTGAAGGAAAAAGCTACTTAAATACTATTTAAAAATGGTAGTAAATAGGATGATAGGAAATAAATAAATTGAAAGGAAATACATATTTAGGTAAATGAATAGGCGTCATTTACGACACCCCTCCATTCGGATTGGCACTACTCCTGGAGTGCCTGGATAAACGCCGTAGCTCTCTCAGATAAATCTCAGCAGCATTTGCTGGAGGAATGATAGGAGAAGGAGGAGCTACAGCCAGTGCTCCTATTCGATTCGAACGGATCGAGTTCGAATAGCTTCGAATAAGCCATATCCTGGTTCGATTCGAATGGTTCGAATGGTTCGAATGGTTCGAATAGGACCACTGGTTACGCGTAGTGAAAGTATGATCCTTGTACTTTACACCCAATCAAAAAAAAAAAAAAAAAAAAAAAAAAGTTTAAAATTATCATTTACTATTGTTCCAATAGTTCGAATAAATCGAAGGCTCGAATCATTCGAACCATTCGAATAGCATTCGAATTTTGTTATCTAATCGAATTCGAATGGTTCGAATAGGAGCACTGGCTACAGCATCACGATCAGCGATGAACTGCTCTTGAGCTACACGTTGTCGTGCAGCATCTTGAATTTGTGCCGTTACTGGATCAAGTTCAATGGGTGATCCGTCCATGGAATTATCCATAGAAAATTCATCAGAAGCGCTTTTTGGTCTATACCAAGGCGCCTTAGGCAACTCATTATTGACTAGAACAGCCTTCTTCAATCTATCTTGATGGACTAAGTCAGCTTTTATCGTACCGTCAGGCCATGCAAGCTGAAAGGTATGTAGAGGCGTTGCTCGAACAATACGTAGGGGACCATAAAAACTTTGATCAAATTTCTTCTTAGCGAAGTGCTTCACAAGGACGGCGTCACCTGGAAGAAATTTATTTTCGTCGATTTCATTCTGCTTGTCATAGGTAGAAGCCATAAGACCTGCTGCTTTCTGTTGTAGACCATGTGCTTTGCGACGTATTTCATCAATCTGATCAAACTGTTGTTGTCTGTAAGCTGAGTAATCATCTTCCGTTATGAAGTCGAATAAATGAGGGTGAGAAGTATCTCCAGGGATAACTGGATCTAGACCATAAACCAGTTTAAAAGGTGACACTTTAGTGATAGAGTGTATACGAACTCGACATGCGAATAAGGCTTGTAAAATGTATCTGTCCCAAGCTGTACGATGATTTCCGACAAACTTGTTAATCATTGTGCCTAATAAGCCGTTAAATCGTTCGCACTTTCCGCTGGCTCGGGGATGGTATGCAGATGTTAGTTGATGGTTCGTACCCATCCGATTCATATATCGCTGTAAGGTCGCTGCCGTGAAATTTGATCCACGGTCTGTGACAATTTCAGATGGACATCCAAACTGCATAAAAATTTCCTCATAAATAAAGTCAGCAACTGCCGATGCAGTCGCTTCATGCACAGCACGGGCTAAGGGCCAGTTGGTAGCATAATCAATTGCGGTGATAATCCAACGATTGCCATTCTTGGTTTTCGGTAGGGCTCCTATGAAGTCCATTCCCCAGCGCTGAAAGGGCAAGGTAGGCTCTAGAGGATGTAGAGGTGCAACAGTGGCATCTTGACGGGCTAACAGCTGACATTCAGGACAAGCTGAGACCATTGTTATAATATCAGCACGAAGGGTTGGCCACCATACACGAGTTGAAACCAGATCGAATAAGCCGTTTCGGCCAAGATGACCAAAGCCAGCATGATACATATATAGAGTATCAGCTCGATTGACGAAAGGAACAAATGGGACTGGGCCGTGTTCTGTTATACGACACAAAGTATCGTGATCGACTTGGAAATGAATTGCTTCATCTCTTACTAGTTTAGCAGATTCATCATCTTCAGGTAAGGATCCATCCTTGAAATAGGCATAGATGTATAAAGGCCAGTCAACATTATCAGCGGCAAAGTCTTTTATAGATGAAGTAGTTGCAAGAGAGGCAACTGTTGGTGTAGATAAACGAGACAAAGCATCTGCGGCTGAGTTATCGACACCTCGACGATATTGAATATCAAGATTGTAGGGCGCCAAAAATTCAATCCATCTGGCCATACGACCGCTCAGATGAGGTTGATTAAATAAAAAGCGTAGGCTAGCGTGATCAGTGAAGACGGTTACTACTGATCCTAAGAGGTAAGAGCGCCATGCTCCACATGCTCGGACTATGGCCAATAGTTCCTTTTCATGGACTGGAAAATTTTTCTCAGAATTAGAGAGCTTGTGTGACACAAAAGCAACCGGGTGAAGACGGTTATCGATCATTTGTGAAAGAACTGCTCCTGTAGCAATGTCAGAGGCATCAGTTTCCACAAAAAATGGCTTAGAAAAGTCTCCGGGGTAAAGAACTGGTGTTGAGGTAAGCAATTGAATCAACTTGTCCATGGCTGCTTGATGGCTAGGAGTCCATTGTGGTAAAGGTCTCTTTTTGGCATTGTTTTGTCCTTCTTGCTTTAATAAATCAGTCAAGGGGCTTGCAATCTTGGCGAAGTTGCGTATAAATCGCCTGTAGTAATTTGTGAAGCCTAAGAATGAGCGTAATTCTTGAACATTGGATGGAGTGGGCCAATCTTTAAGGACTGCAACCTTGTCTGGATCGACTTCAATACCTCGAGAGGATATGACATGACCCAAGAATTTGACTTCAGATACACCAAAGGTACACTTGCTGGGCTTTGCGTGAAGGGAAGCCGATTTCAAAGCTTCTAGAACCAGCTTGAGATGTTGAACATGCTCTTTCATAGAAGAAGAGAAAATAAGGATGTCGTCTAAAAAGACAACAACGAACTTGTCCAAGAATTCCTTTAAGACATCATTGGTTAAAGTCTGGCATGTAGCAGGTCCTCCTGTGAGACCAAAAGGCATGACTACGTATTCGAAATGGCCATATCTTGTATTGAAAGCAGTTTTTGGAATGTCTGCAGGGTGAATACGCACTTGATTAAAAGCACTTTCTAAGTCTAGCTTGGAGAAAACAGTAGCACCAGTAAATCGATCGAAAAATTCTTCGATCAAGGGAAGTGGGTACCTATTCTTGATTGTGATTGAGTTCAAAGCTCTATAATCAATACACAGCCGGAGGGAACCATCGCTCTTGGTCACGAATAGAACAGGGGATGCCCACGGGGAAATGGAAGGTCTGATAAAGCCTTTCTTAAGTAAATCATCAAGTTGTTGCTTTAAAACTAACAACTCTTTTGGGGACATCTTGTAGGCTCGCTTATAGATCGGGCGTGCGTCTACTGTATCAATGTGATGATCTTGAGGTCTCTGTGGTGGTAGAGTCGACAATGGAGTGAAGACAGAATTTTCATATTCGTATAAAAGCTTCTGTAGTGTAGGATCAATATTGTTGTCTTTAATAACTTCCGCTAACGAAAGAGCAGAAATTTTCGGAGTCGATTGTTCATCTTGAAGAAAAACCAAACCCAGGTCTTGTTGATTTGACACAGCACGCTGGATGGCTCGATGAGTACACAACGAATCCATTTGAGGTTCCGAAGAAAGAACCTTTGGGGATGAGTCTTTGGAAGAAGCCTTGTATGATGCTCCATTCACAGTCCAAGTCAAAGTTCCTTGAACATAATCAGTATTTGGATTATACTTCTTTAACCAAACCAGGCCAAGGTAAATGTCTTGACTTAGGATATCAGCCACGCAAAATTCCTCGTCATGAGTAAAGTTGCCGATAGTAAATACGAGAGTGACTAAGCTTGTCAACTTTACGTTACTAAGATTGGCTGTAGTGGCGATTGTTGGCCGATTGAGTTTTGTTTCTTTTTTTATGAGCGAAGGATCATATGCGCGGATCCTGTTAAGCGCTGTTGTAGAGATCGCGTTGCAATTGCATCCGCCGTCGATAAGGGCAATCAGCTCAGTTGAGCCGACGTTCGTTTTGATGAAGATCTGTTCAGGCAACATTTTGATGTGATCTTCTAGTGGTGCTGATTTATCTGTCATTGTAGTAGGCTCAACGGTATGAGCTTGTAATTGATTAACATGGGCAGATTTGTCAGGCTTATTATCAGGCTTTGTAGGGCAAGCGTACCCTTTGTGATCTGTCTTGCCACAGATATAGCATGACCGGGGACCATTGCCACCGTTTTTGTAGCATTGTACCTCAGAATGGCCGTGCCTGCCACAAGTAGGACAAGGTGGACGTCTTGTTCTGAGGGAATCTATGTCCATAGTAGATTCCGCAACATGGTCATGGTCTTGATGACGGTCTTGATGACGGTCTTGGTGTTGTTGTGAATTATTTTGATGAGAATTGTTTTGATGAGAGTTATTTCGATGATAAGTGGTATGTGAGGTTGAATGTCTGACAAAGTCATTATTTTTGTAAGATGCTTGATGTGGAGGAGGAGTATGAGGTTTGTCATTGGATCTTGATGCCTTGTCTAAGAGTCTCTTTGCGTCCCAGTTATGAGATTCTGTGCGACAAACATCTAGGACTTCATTCCAGGTCGTGGCGTTCTCTTTCTGAAGCTTGCGCTGGAGCCATAAATCTGCGACTCGACGGAAGTTCCATACTTTTTCTCCTTCGGGAATTTTATCACGAAGTGGATAGTATGCTGCCTCGAACTCACGGACGAATTCCATAACATCTGAGTTCGGTTTCATGGATAAATTGTCGTACTTGTAACGTAGCTCGAACTCATCATCCGCCTTGGCAAATTGTTCCTTAAAATCTTGAGCGAATTTTTTCCAAGTGAGGATATTCTTAGTCTCAAGATCGTCAATGTGTCTAAGACTCCAATCACGTGCGATCTTTTCCATATGTAGAGCAACACGAACTGTAAAGAAGTTATCATTGACGTTGGAAATTTTGTACAAAGCGTCCATAGCGCGTAACCAGGATGAAACATCCGTCTTGCTATCGAATCGTTCAATTCCTGCAAGATTAAAATGCTGATTGGTTGTAGTTTCCATATTTACATCACCATCGGTGTCAAGAAAGGAATTGGAGGATGTGGTCGTGGTAGAGGAGCTTGCGGTGCTTTGAACGTTGATATTGGATGGGGGTTTCATTGTTGATAAATAAAAGGTCTTTGTTTGAAAAAAAGGGCAAATAAGGGGATGAATAAATAAAAATGTGTGTAAACAAGTAAAAAGGTAACAAATAAGGAAAGAGATAAATGAAACGGAAAAAGAAAGCTAAATTTTTTTTTTTTTTTTTTTTTTTTTTTTTTAAAAAAAATATGCGCGAAAAATAAAAGTGTGTGGTGAAGGTAAAGAATTTGGTTGAGGAAAAGCAAAAAGTTTGTAATATGATCACAACAAAAGGATGAATATGTACAATCAAAAAGTGTCAAGAAGAATAATAATGGAGTAGTAACTAGGTCGCGTTAGAGGTTAAAAGAACCTTTGCTACCATTTGTCGTAGAGCATCTACTAGTGATCTCTGGAAACTAGTAGGTAATGATGAAAAATGAAGAATTGGGCAAGAGCCTCGTGGTTTTGGGATACGATAGTGATCCTAAGTAATGCTTTGAATGATTTTGAGGATGCTGCAAAAGGGCATCGATAATAAGAAGAGAGATCTTTAATAACTGCTAATTTTCTGAGAATTCATAATGAGAATAATGAAGATAAACTCACCTGCAAAAGGGCATCGATAATAAGAAGAGAGATGCCGTTTTTGCAGTGAAGGAAAAAGCTACTTAAATACTATTTAAAAATGGTAGAAAATAGGATGATAGGAAATAAATAAATTAAAAGGAAATACATATTTAGGTAAATGAATAGGCGTCATTTACGACAACATAAGCAATGTTGCTTTCCTAGCTCAGTTGGCAGAGCGTCAGTCTCATAATCTGAAGGTCGTGAGTTCGAACCTCACGGAGAGCAATCTTTTTATGGATCAATCTATTTGGCAGCCCATGCCAAATATAGTAATTTTTGCCTCTATTTGGCAGCCTAATTCTGGGGGCTGCCACTTAACTTCGCACTCTTGGGTGGCAGCTGGGCTGCCAAATACATTACTTTTTTTTTTTTTTTTTTTTTTGATAAACAGGGTCATAACATCAGTGGTAAAACAAGCAGCGTTCTGTGGATACATTGCCTTGCACAGCTAATGCCGCCGGAGGTACTAAGGACAGCGGCGATGACATCTTCACAAAACAGCCTTCAATGTACACGGTTAGGGAATGGTTTATTGAAGACGTCTAGGTAGTAGGTGAGACGCGTTTGCTCCGAGCGAAAACCTCTCATAGGCATTGATCTCCAAATGGCACCTCCAAAACTGTATGAGCGACCTACTTGAAAAAAAAAAAAAAAAAAAAAAAAAAAAAAAAAAAGATTAGTTTTCTAAATGAGACAAGACAATGTCACTACACATGACTATGACGTAGAAGACGGGAGCTGTATTAATTTAAAGTATGAGCGTTATATACATATACGGTTCCTAGGAATGAAAAAAAAAAAAAAAAAAAAAATAGTTAGAGGCCAAATAACGCTGGGTAGGCTGCCAAGTAAATAATGAATGTTATTTGGCAACTGGGCTGCCAAAGAGAGTCTTGAAAGTTGATTATATTTGACAATGGGCTGCCAAATAATATTTAGCAACTAGGCTGCCAAATAGATTAATCCTTGTGCAAAAGTCAAGGTAGTGTTCTAGGGGGATCTAAGGGTGCAATAAAGGTATCTTTATTCAGGGGGAACTATGCTACAGAACTAGATAGAAAAGTAGACCTATTTATACTAGTTAATGTCCTGTTGCAAGGAATGCTCTAGAAATATGGGCGAAATACTATGTTGCACAAAATTATTATAGTGATTTCGCTTGCACGTCTTCTTCTACGTCGTAGTTATGCGTTGTGACATTAGCTTGTCTCATTTGGAAAGCTAATGACTTTTTTGTTCATTCAGGTCATTGAATCAGTTTCACATGTGGTCTAAAATGTTGCCCATGACAACTGCTGGACGTCATTTAATGCAAGTAAAAAAAGGACTTTTCTCTCTTTCTTTTATGAACACTTGCTTAACTCTCTCTTAACTATACCTTCACAGAATATGAGACCCACTCAGTGCTCCTATTCGATTCGAACGGTTCGATTCGAATGGTTCGAATGACGCGAATTATTCGAGTAGTGCGAGTGTCGAATGACGCGAATTATTCGAGTAGTTCGAGTGTCGAATGACGCGAATTATTCGAGTAGTTCGAGTGTCGAATGACGCGAATTATTCGAGTAGTTCGAGTGTCGAATGACGCGAATTATTCGAGTAGTTCGAATGTCGAATGACGCGAATTATTCGAGTAGTTCGAGTGTCGAATGGTTTGTCACGAACAGCAAGCAATGTCTAGCTCATGAATTGATGAATGACTTTTGTCTGATTCGAATCTGAAAAAGATCACGTGTGCTTGATTAATTTGTTCCGCTCATTTCCTTCACTCATTCCTCCATGCATAGTTTGCCTGTCAAGCCAAGTCGCGTCTCTTAGTTTTCTAGCTCCGTGAATAGCTCCAAGGATTCTAGAAGAGCTATAAACCAATAACCAAGACTTATAGTGCCAAGGAACCTTGAAATAAGATTGCACCAGATATCTTCCTCGGATCCTGTGTATTAAGTTAACTCAACACTTGGAGTTCCGCATATGGTAAAAGTCCTTAGGAAATATTTGAGTAAGCTTTATTTAGAATTCTTGAAGCGCGTCTCCGCTTCAGTCAAACAAGTATAAATATGATAGATTTGTAACATAGTAAACCTCAGTCTGCAATAAAACTATTCTTGAATCTCCTAAGTTCATTCTTGTTCCTAAATCACTTACCTTCTCTTGCAATCGTCCTGTCAGTCCTTGACAGCGTCTCTATTTATATGTTATTCATGGGCTATGCTTATCAGTGAGTCATAGGGCTGTACCTATCGATGACTCATGGGCTATGCTTATCGATGGGCTATGTTTATCAATGAGTCAAAGGCTATGCTTATCAATGAGTCATAGGCTATGCTTATCATTGAGTCATAGGCTATGCTTTCACATGCTACACTATCATGCAAAACTGATTCAATAATTCATTCCCATGTGCATTTCTTTTTTTCATTCCTAGAAACCGTATATGCATACACCACTCATACTTTGGTTTAATAAAGCTCCCGTCTTCTTCTACGTCATAGTGATGCGTTGTGACATTAGCTTGTCTCATTTGAATAGCTAATGACTTTTTTGTTCATGCAGGTCATTGAATCAGTTTCACATGTGCCCATTCGGTGGCCAAAGATCTTTATTCTTTTGTGAGGCATAACCTTACATCAATAGATAGTATTCCAACCATGGGCATCACTGACAGCTTGGAGTCTCTTATGGATACCTATGATGAGTTTGCGGCAGAAGTCCACTGGGATCCTGTACCATTCAACCGATATTCGCTCCCATAGTTCATCACAGCTCTTAGCTCGCTCCGGATACCTAGAGAGCCGCCTATCCAATTCTGCCCACATGTGTTCAATAGGGTTGAGGTCAGGGGATTGTGCTGGCCACTCTAGAAGTGTACCTTCCTCTTCTGTCAGATGTACTGACTCCAAATACTTCCTAACAATCTTCGCCGTGTGCTTCGAGTCATTGTCGTGCTGAAAGACGATATCGCTTTTAGTTAGGCCCCAGTCATCAAGCGACATCTGTAGATCCTCCTGCAGTAGTTTGATGTAAAGTTGTGCGTCCATATTATTGTCAATCTTTGCAATGTATCCAGGTCCGTACCATGAGAAGCATGACCACACTTTAACATTACCACCCCCAAACTTGACAGTGCCTTGCACCGAACTGCGAGTGAGGCGTCCCGGATTGTCGCCCCAGATCCACTGCACGCCATCAGAGCAGATTCGGTTTATTTTCGATTCATCTGACCAAATAACCTTTTTCCAATCTTCCAGAGTCCATTCCTTATACTTATTGATAAAATGCAAACGAGCTTTAATATGTCGTCGACGTAAAGCTGGCTTATGTACACGCCTCTTTGCTGTCAATCCTAACTCCTTGAGCCGTCGTCTAACGGTGGTCTCAGAAACAGCCGCTGGTATGAGCTGGTTGGCTCTAACGGTGGCCTCAACTGCAGACTTGAGTGTACCTCGTTTCATGTTCACCTTAAGATACTGCATGATACCTCTAGGTACTTTCCTTGGTCGACCGCCTTTATTGACTGGCATGTACTCCTTATTATGTGCATAGATCCTGGTGGCCGTCGCTATTGATATACCAACACTAGCAGCAGTTTCTCTAGTAGACATGCCTCCCATCATTAACCTCCTGGCTTCGTTGACTTTCCTTTGTGGAGTGGGTCTCATATTCTGTGAAGGTATAGTTAAGAGAGAGTTAAGCAAGTGTTCATAAAGGAAAGAGAGAAAAGACCTTTTATACTTGCATTAAATGACGTCCAAAAGTTGTCATGGGCAACATTTTAGACCACATGTGAAACTGATTCAATGACCTGCATGAACAAAAAAGTCATTAGCTATTCAAATGAGACAAGCTAATGTCACAACGCATCACTATGACGTAGAAGAAGACGGGAGCTTTATTAAACCAAAGTATGAGTGGTGTATGCATATACGGTTTCTAGGAATGAAAAAAAGAAATGCACATGGGAATGAATTATTGAATCAGTGTTTTTAATTGTTTTCGCCATTTTAAAAAATGGATTCGCTATTTTCAATTTGAGTTTCTCCAAAGAAACACAAGATTTATCCAATTTAAGCTAATATGTAAAATTATCCCACAAGTTATCCGAATGTGTCTAAAATATTATCAAGTTCTCCAAACTGATAACCGAACCGATTATTAGAATTATCCAAACATCATGTCTTTATTAGCAAGATAGGCGACCAATTTGAGTAACTTTACATACATATTATCCTAAATATTAGCGTTTTTTTTTTTTTTTTTTTCACTGAACTCTCACAGACCTAGAGATTATATTCTCTGTTGAGAGACCTTGGGAAGAAGGTGGTTGCATGACGAATCCAACTTTGACAATCCTTCCGAGATATGGACTTGAATGCGTCCTGAAACCTAGAGCGCATGGTCTCACCAGCCTCAAGGCGGCTCTTCTTGAACGTGTTCTTAACTTTTGACCAGCATTCTTCAATCGGATTCAAGAACGGTGAGTATGGGGGTAGATATTCACAAAAATGCCCTGCTTCTTCTATGAGGTCCCTGACTAGCGGTGCAAACGTGTTATACAATACTGACTCAAACCTTTGAGGAGGGCTCAACTATCACGCGCACCCCAGGCGCCAAGACGCCAAGCCCAAGTGCCAAGACACCAAGCCCCAACCCTATCAATTATCAGTATAAATAGTCCACTACGTTATAGCCAAATAAAGTATCCTTTGACCTTCGATTCCACCTAAGATCACCTTTGATTGTTACTATTTACATGGTAGCAAAGGTTCATCGAACCACCGACCCCGCCAGAAACCGCTTATATTTCCCTCTGATATTTTTCCCTAGATCCCTCTGATATTTTCCTAGATAAAATTTAAAAATTTACCCCTGCATTTGATTTTTTTTTTTTTTTTTTTTTTTTTGCCATGGACAACCTCACCACTTCCTTGAAAGCTCTTAACCTTGATGCCAGTACCAGCCTATCCGTGCAGAACGCTGTGCAAACCTTCCTCGAATCCCGACAGGATAGTGCTTCTAGCGCTGCCGCCTTTAATGACCATGTCCGCACGGTGGCTGCTGTGATAAAACCTACCAAACCAGAACCATACGAGGGAAATGTCGACGCTGTCGCGGTCCTCAACTTCTTGGAGAACCAAGAAGAGTACTTCGAGATCATGGAGCTTAACCACTCCCGTTGGGTCCGATATACCGTTGTCAACCTGAAAGGAGACGCCAAGGCATGGTGGCGAGACTCGGAAATGACAATTGATACACCATGGGACACTTTCCGAAGTAAATTCATCGAAAACTTCACACCCCCTGACACGGCTTCTTCAGCCCAGAAAGCACTGGTTCAATTAAAACAAGGTAAATCCTCAGTAGCGGAATACACTGCCAAATTCCGCCGCCTCCAACGCCTCACACCCAAACTGGAGGAATCATGGCTTGTCCTCCATTATACCTACGGCCTTGTAGAAGACACAAGCAAGGAAGTCCTCCTTCGCCAGCCTCAGACTCTCAACCAGGCCATCAAGCAGGCTACGATGATCCACAGCATTTTACATTCCTCTAGACCCCCCATCATGACAAGCCAAACAAGCCAACCCACACCGACCCCGATGGACCTAGACGCAATGCAGATGATGTTCAATAACTTCCTACTACAGAGTACAAACTCCACAGGCTTAGCGAACTTCCATCGCCCCCCCTCGACTAACAACAGACCACTCTCCAAGCTCACCGAAAATGACAGAACAAAACTGCGCCGCGCAGGCGCTTGCTTTCGCTGCAGAAAGAAGGGACACATGGCCAAGAACTGCCGCGTGACTAGGAACTTGAACAACCTGGAACAACAAGACGACTACGACGACTCGGGAAAAGAGGAGAGCGAGCTGTAGACCAGGCCAGCCTCGCTCTCACCACCAACCCTCGAGTCCTGGGCTCTAGAGGGCGTAGTCATATGGATTTAAGTAGTAACAACAGTAATAAAAACTCTAGTTCTCCTAAATCCATGATTATGCCTTCTCGCTCCTCTCCCATATTTTCTCTATCCTCTCTCTTATCATTACCCTCTAAAAGCACCTTGCACCACACCACTTCCATTCCTCCGGATTCCCTAAATCACCTCTCCCCCGATTCCCATCCCGCGTCATCTGTCACTGAAATCAAATCATCTTCAAACCAAGACACAAATGAAAATTCACCTACCCCCTCTACTTCCCACGAACACCTTGCTAGTAAACCACCCCGTCGTCGTCGTCGTCATGCCACACACCTCCAATCCCTGTCCGCTGTCTACACCAATGCGAGACGACTACTAACCTTCATTGGGGCCGTCAACGGACACCCTGCGCGAATCCTCATTGATGGTGGAGCAGAAGGAAATGTATTGAGTTCAAAATTTTGCAGAAAACATAACATTATCATAGACAACGCGAACCCTATCCCTATCATTCATCCGAATGGCACAGCAGTCATGTCCCCAGGAACCGCATCTGTTACCCTTGAACGTGGTTCCTATGGTGAAAAGATTCAAAGTATCATCTACCCCTCGAAAAAATATGATCTCATCCTAGGGAAACCTTGGCTAACCGCAGTCAATCCCCAAATCAACTGGCGCACTAACGATTTACACTTTGAACACGATGGTAAACACATACTATGGGAATGTCGAGGGCATACCTCCTCCTCCGCTCGTCAAAATTGCCTTTCTGCCATAAACTTTGCTGCATTAGCATTAGAACCCGAAACGACAACATTCTTGGCCCAAGTAAGAACCACTTCACCACCAACAAACCTAGACTCAACACTACCCGAATCGATTCAACAAATTGTCCAAGTAGAATTTCCAGACCTCTTTCCTGACACACTACCGGACGGACTCCCTCAGGATCGTGGCGATAGCATGCGAATCGAGACTGAAAATAATACCGATCCACCTGTAAGACCAGTCATTCGCTTATCAATTGCTGAATTAGACGAACTAAAAACACAACTCACAGAACTACTGCGCAAAGGCTTCATCTCTCCAAGTACATCACCCTACGGAGCACCAGTTTTATTCGTTAAAAAGAAGGATGGCGGACTGAGGATGTGTGTAGACTACAGAGGATTAAACAAAATAACCCGTAAGAATCGCCATCCACTACCAAGAATCGACGAGCTAATAGATCGTTTCAGGACAGCACGATTTTTTACAAAGCTCGACTTACTATCCGGATATCATCAAATGCGCGTTCATCCAGACGACCGACATAAAACGGCATTTCGAACACGCTACGGTCACTATGAGTTTAACGTCGTCCCTTTCGGACTCACCAACGCACCTGCCGCCTTTTCAGCCATGATGCGCAACGTGTTGGATCCTGTGCTGGATAAATGCACCGTAGTTTACCTAGATGATATACTGATTTATTCTGATAACAAAGAGCAACATCTACAAGACATCAGAAACGTTCTTAGGCTCCTACGCAAGGCAGGCCTCTTTTGCAAGCTTTCCAAGTGTTCATTTATGCAAGAGGAGACAGAGTTCCTAGGCCATGTTATATCCAAAGATGGACTCAAAACAAACGGAGCACTGGTTAAGGCAGTTAGAGAATGGCCAACACCCACAACACAGCGCCACGTCATGCAGTTCCTTGGATTAACAAACTTCTATCATCAATACATCGACCACTATGCTGATATCGCGCTTCCCCTTACTGATCTGTTAGGCTCAACTACAACATTCTACTGGAGCAAGCCTCACCAAGAGGCCTTTGAAAGACTGAAGCAGGCAGTCACCATGGCACCCGTACTCAGAATTTTTGACCCTGCCCTAGCAACTTCCGTCGAAACTGATGCATCAGGTTTCGCCATTGGTGCAGTCTTGTTCCAAACAGATCACAAGGGCGAATCGCGCCCTGTTGCCTTTACATCACGAAAGTTGAGCTCTGCAGAACGAAACTACCCAACCCATGAGCAAGAATTACTAGCTGTCGTCCACGCCTTAAGAACATGGCGATACTATTTGGATGGATCTCATTTTATTGTCTATACTGACCATGCCACATTGCAGCATTTTCCAACCCAGCCAAACCTGACTCGGAGACAGGCCAGATGGATGGAACTCCTACAAGAATACGACTTCAACTTCAAGTACAAACCAGGCAAAGACAACATCGTCCCCGACGCTCTCTCAAGGAGGCCTGACCACAAGGCGCAGGATCCCGCCAGTGAGCAGATTAACTCCATAGAAATAAGTTTGGACCCAGGCTTACGGCAGCGCCTGATAAAGTGTTACCCATATGACCTTAAGTTAGGATCACTTTACGAAAGCTGCCGCGAGGCAAGTCCCTCTGATCGTTATTTTGTTGCTGATGACCTATTGTGGATTAACATCGCTGGACAGACACGTTTATGTATCCCGAATGATCCTAACATTCGCGCTCTCCTACTTCATGATGCACATGATTCTCCCATTGCTGGCCACCTCGGCTTCGAGAAAACATATGAAACCATGCGAAGGACTTTCTTTTGGCCACGAATGGCCCGAGACACCAAGACTTACATTGCATCATGCGAACAGTGCCAACGAAATAAACCACTGCTTCATCATCCTGCCGGATTATTCAAACCTCTCGATATACCTCTTGAACGATGGGAAACTGTCACCATGGACTTCATTGGCCCTTTACCCAAGACGAACCGAGGGTTCAATGCCATAACTGTATTCGTAGACAAGTTATCCAAACAAGTCCACTTCTGCCCTAGCCATACAACGGACACTGCTTCAGATATCGCGCGACTCTTCTTCAATAATGTCTTCCGACTCCATGGCATGCCACGAGCTATTGTATCGGACAGAGACTCAAGATTCACGGGACACTTCTGGACCACATTGATGAAGCTCATGGGAACTAAACTCCATATGTCTACAGCATTCCATCCTCAGACAGACGGACAGACGGAGCGAGCCAACAGGACCCTGGAGGAAATGCTACGATCTTATGTCTCGTACAAACAGAATGACTGGGACTTGCTCTTACCAATGATGGAATTTGCATACAACAACTCCGTCAACCCCTCCACAGGGTTTTCCCCCTTTTTCCTAAACCACGGTCATCATCCCATTGTCCCATCATCCCTCTTGAAACCACCAACAACAGATGTACCGGCTATCTCTACCTTCATTTCCACTCAAGCCTCTGCGTTGGCGCAAGCACAAGACGCAATAGCGACAGCTCAGGACATCCAAAAACGCCAAGCAGATAAAGCACGATCACCCGCCAGGTTCACTGTAGGCGATAGTGTCTTACTGAGTACGGAGCATATCACTGTCGCAGCTCACGCAAACCGACCCTCCAAAAAGTTAGAACCAAAATTCATTGGACCATTCAAAATCATAGAGAAGATCAACGACAACGCGTACAAGCTCGAGCTACCTCCGAACATGAAACAACACCCTGTCTTCAATACAGATTTATTACGACATTATCACGAATCCCCGGAGAATTTCGGCGAACGAGCACCTGCCAGACCCCCACCAGATTTAGTCGATGGCGAAGAAGAATATGAAGTGGAAAAGATTCTGGATTACAAACTATTTGGCAGAACCCCCAAGTGGCTCGTGAAATGGAAGGGATATCCTGACGAAGAAGCAACATGGGAACGGAGATCCTCACTAGTTAATGCAAAAGAAGCACTGGAGGAATTTCAAAAAATGCAACAGTAACACCAAAATTATTTTTCTCTGTTTCTTTTTTCTTTATTTTTCTTCTTTTTTTTTCTCTTCTCTCTTCCTTTCTTCTTTTACTATCTCCTTTCCTCTCTTCCTCTCTTCCTTTTACCTCCCTTCTCTGCCCACTCCAGCATGGTAACAACCGCCATTTCCTCCATCAATCGACGACGTTCCCGTGCTCGCTCTTCTACACTCACATCCTGGGTCTGCAATGCACGAAACTCAAACGCTATCAGCGAAGAACACTCTCTTATCATCGACAGTCTCGGTCCCTCATGACGACTCCTCTTCCGTCGCCTCTCCGGCTCCTCAGGACCATCCTCTCCATCAACAGCTTCCCACTGTGCATTGTCACTCGTCGAACTTACAGAAGCCAAACGGACCCCAGCCCCCTCCACTCCCGACGTCGCTGAAGTACTCGACTCCACATGATCTCTGGCTTCCCTCACAGTTGGCGAATCGCCCACCTCAGGATACTCCTCCTTCGGTAGCATCCGCCCCAAGATTACAGGTGAAAGACGTGGAGACAATTCCAACCTCGTATCTAGCTCTTCCTCCTGAGGCACAGAATAAGGCTGTGTGGCGTCAGGGTCATCTGAAGAACCCTGGGAGCTTGGTACCGCCGACCG
This sequence comes from Lobosporangium transversale, assembly GCF_002105155.1. Lineage (NCBI taxonomy): Eukaryota > Fungi > Mortierellomycota > Mortierellomycetes > Mortierellales > Mortierellaceae > Lobosporangium > Lobosporangium transversale. The sequence goes on from NW_019028993.1 coordinate 801,739, forward strand.
CTGTGTCAATACAACTTCAGAAAACACGCCACCAGAAGGAGCACGACCTTTACGCGGTGGCATTGGATGAGAAGCCTTGCGTGAAGACATCATGGAGACTTTTTTCCTTTTTTTTGAAATAAGCAAAGAGGAATGAGGAAAGAATGCAACACGAACTCACCAACTCCATCGCCACTCATTCACCCATCCTCATCCACATGATCTGCATGAACCGCATGACCAGTAATTTTAACCAATCAGACATCACCACATCAATTTTTTTTTTATTTTATTTATTATTTTATTTATTTCTCCTCTCTTCTCTTCGTTTTCTTTATTTCCATCAATTTTTTTTTCTCTTTTCTTCTTCGATTTATGATCTCCTTCATTTTTGACGGGAAGGATGCAAACGTGTTATACAATACTGACTCAAACCTTTGAGGAGGGCTCAACTATCACGCGCACCCCAGGCGCCAAGACGCCAAGCCCAAGTGCCAAGACACCAAGCCCCAACCCTATCAATTATCAGTATAAATAGTCCACTACGTTATAGCCAAATAAAGTATCCTTTGACCTTCGATTCCACCTAAGATCACCTTTGATTGTTACTATTTACAAGCGGAGACTTGTGAATACGCGCATTATCCATTAGGAAAGTATATCCATGCATCTCTTTAGCCTCCAATATCTCAAGGACTTCACAAATGAAGTCCCTAAAATAGGCGCCCGTTGTTGAGCAACCAACTATACCGTCCTCGGACACCTGCGGAGGTCGTGCTGCATTCCTACCACGGCCACGGCCCCCACGACCACGACCATGGCCACGACCACTGTTATCCGGAGCCTCAACTTGATCCTCTTCCCCCACCAATTCTTCATCATCAAGATCCACTGTAGTTACTGACATACAGATAATCCCAGTCGATGAAATTGCACCTACAACGCTGATATTCCTACCACGCGCGGTAGGACGCACAACGTTGACAGGTTTTCCCTTTCGGGACCATCCGTACTCTCGAATCAAATGCAGGTTAAACCCTGCCTCATCAATGAAAATGGTCTTCTTCTCGAAGTCTTGGTGGTCCACAGGGTTCTGCATCTTCTCGGCAAATTTCTCTCTCGCTGTGAGCACGGCGGGGTCATTTCGTTTATCTGAGACCTTTCTGATGCGCTTGAGTGTATACTCACACATATTTGTGACATAGTTGTAGACCGTAGAAAGAGACACTTGGACTTCAGGGAAACTGTCGTGGAGAGCCTTGTGGACTTCCATGAGCGTCGAAAGAGGCTTTTCGTCCAAGAAATCCTCTATGTACTTGTAGTGCTCTGTTGTCAGCTTTGGAACCACTCGGGGCTTCTTGGAAGGGAGCTTGCCTGTTTCCCTGTAATGCTTGATATACCTATAAGAAAATTCCAAATGAGCATAGCTAGCAATAATATTCCGAGGTGTTGTTTAGCAGTGCTCCTATTCGGTTTAAAATTTTGTCAATTGATACATTATTTATTTTTTAATCTGAAACATCATAATTGACAAAATTTAAACCGAATAGGAGCACTGTTGTTTAGTACAAATTGCCATCAAACTTGATTATTACCTCCAAGCGGTCCTTGGATTCAGGTGCACCGCTCTAGCCGCTTCGGCTACTGTACACATGTGATTGGTCCAGTAGTCGATCAGCCTTTGGGAGGCCTCTTCCGGGACTTTAGAATACTCGGTAGGCCTGCTGCGTTTCCTTTTACGGCACATGTCTCTCAGACTTGGCTCCTCAAATTCGAGGGCAGAGTCATATTCAACCTGGTCAAAAGGAGCCCTAGGTGATTGGTTGAGCTCTCTTTCTAGTTCATCCTCGTCAAATTGGTGCTGGGAATAGATACAGGTCATCTTAGGTCCTTTCCCTTTGTTATTGTTTCTGTCAATAGGCTCGCTAGCGACAGATGAACCAATGACAGGGATTTCGGGAGCAGGCGCATCCACGGCAGGTGTACCAAAGTCAAGCTCGTGGCCAGTATATGTGGGAGGTGTCCAAGGATTGTATGGGTCTACCTCATCGTCGCTCTCTTCCTCTGCTATCAATCGACGAGTTCGAGTACGAGACTGTGATGAGGAACCTAGATGAACGAACGAAATGCCGCCATCATAAGCATGACGATATACAGTGGTCATCAAAAGTCATTCAATGAATTAGGAATTTCGACATTCTCATTCCTTTCTCCAATTTGATCTTGCTTGTCGCTAATGAAACTTACGTAGCGAGTTTGACCATCGACAACGTCACTCCTACTACAATGTCAATGAGCTCCTGTTGCTAATTGAAAATTTAGATGAATGCCAATTATTGGCATCTCATTGAATGACATTTGAAGAAAATCAGCAGCTTTGCTTTATTTGTTTTTTTTTTCTGTTCTTCAGCAATGTGTACGAGATCCTTTCATGCGATGTAGCTCCTCTACCCTTCGTGGCATACTTTCATATAGCTCATCAAGGAAGTCAGGTGGAATAGATGTCCAGATATCCTGTAGTCTTTCCCATAGTTCATCCAGATCCTTTGGTACCTTCTCATATCCCTTGAGCCGATGATCCATGTAGGCCCATACATTCTCGATAGGGTTGAGGTCAGGAGAATTTGGAGGCCACTCCAAAGTGGTAATGTGTGACTTAATTAAGAACTCTTTAACCATCCTACTCGTATGAACACTTGCATTGTCCTGCTGAAAAATTAACTTTTCAGGGTCCTGGCCATGCCACTTCCATGAGCCGAGGACATAATCTTGTAGAACATCAACATATAAAGAGGAATCAACTGTGACAGGGATCCTGCAACCATCGCCTACACCATGATAAGTGATACAGCCCCACCACATAAGTTTGTTATGTGCTCCCCTTGATCTCTCTCTAACATCTCGATCTTCTAAAGTCCTGTGGCCGGGTCGCCTATATTGTGTTCTTCCTCCTAAGGACCCTAGCCTTTCAAAAAGCTTTTCGTCCGAGAACATCACTCGCTTCCAGTCATCAACAGTCCAGTCAAGGTGGTTGAGGGCAAAATTCTTCCTTTTCGCAATCTGCATTTTTGTCAGCCTAGGCTTGAATGGGCGGACATAGTTTTTCAAACCCTCTGATTTTACATAGCGTCGGGCAGTCTCTACACTGACATGCACTCCATGGCTCGATCTGATGTATTCTTGAACTGCCAGAATGGATCTAAGTTTCCCCGTATCAACCTCGCGTGCAATAACCCTCTTGGTAGCAGGGGAAACCAATGAGGGTCTGCCCATTCTGGGTTTAGGAATATTGTCCTTGACGTCACTCCTGATCCTTATTGCCGATGAAATAGAGATACCAAGTTGCCTTGCCACTTCGCTTGTAGACTTCCCTTGTCGAAGTAAGGCCTGAGCATTTTGTACCTTTTCCATAGAAAGCGTCCTCATAATAAATACTAAGCGATGTGGAATGTTAATTGTAAGTAGAGGTGTATGAAGATATAGCTGAAGGTAATCTTGGTAGAAAAAAGAGAAGTGAAAAAGTTTTTTTTGCAATCAACATTGAAATTCAGCAGAAGTCATTCAATAGGCAGGTCAAATTGAAATTGGTCTTATTTCACAATGAAGTCATAATTAGGAATGAGACATCAAAGTAATCATGAGGTGTGGGGAACAAATGCACTACCCCAAATATACTAGCCACATGCTAGATGAGAATGAAGAAAAGGAATGAGAATGTTAAAAATTCAAAATCATTGAATGACTTTTGATGACCACTGTAGATTTTGAAGATGGGGCCTGGAAGAGCTACTGTTATACCCCGAGTCCTGTGCGCGCGGCTGAGGGGTGGCAATATCGCTATCTTTTCCTTCGGTTTTGATCTCACTAGCCTATTGTATATCGCGGAACGCAGAACAAATGTTAATAACCAAGAAGATGAAATATTTTTAGGGTTTGAAACTGACAAGATCACACATACACTAGAGCTATCATCCCAGTTCAAGACGGCTTTCTGAGCCTCGAGGTCAACGTAGAACTCTTCGTCATCGGTGTCAACCAAGTTGATAATTTCAGGTTGGTTCTTGCTAGATGCCATAGTGAATGTGGTTTTGGTGATTTGGAGTGTTGAGGTGAACTTGATTGAAAAATCTAAGCGGTGGTAACTTTGGTTTTTTTTTTCTTTGAACCCCACTTCCTTTTATACATGGGTCCCTCAATGCAAGGAAACTACCATTGCCTTCTGGTATTGTGCCAACGCGCCAACGCGCCATGCTCTTTACAACGCGTTTTTTCTTTTTTTTTTTTTTTTGAATTCCAAGAAAAAAATTCAACGCGGTGGATAATTTTCAGGACGCGCCGATAAAATCACAAGGTTCCATGGTTGTTTCCGCATGACCTTCTGGAATGTTTGAACTGCATGGTTGGACAAAATTTGTAAACACTCGGATAAATTTCTCCACCCTTTTCGGCTAACTTTTTAACTTAACTTTGGACAACTTTTTTATTCATTGGAGAAATGTAAAATAAACATAGAGAAACTTTATTTTTACTTAGCGAAAACAATTAAAAACGCTGTAGTGTATAACGAGACAAGAATGAGGATTTTCATTTTCATAATAGAAAAGAGTATTTATAACTCTTTTCTATTATTGTATGTCACGGGGATTAATATTAATGTAAATTAGCTATATAGTAAAAGGTTTTAGGTGATTATGGCGCACCTAGTATCATGAAAGAAGATTTAATATCACTTTCTATGGGTTTTGTGCGGGTCAGTTTTTGTGTTAGTATCACTTGCATCTTTATTTATGAATGCCGATGCTTGTGTTAGTATCACTTGCACATTTATTTATGAATGTCAACTCTTTTGTTAGTATCACCTGCATCTTTGTTTATGAATGTCTACAGTCCTGATGATAGGTGTGCATAGGACACTCCAAGCTGTCAATGCTGCGCATGGTTGGAATACCATTTATTGATACAAAGTTATGGCTTGTAAAAGAATAAAGATCAGTGGTCCCCCAAATGGGCACCACCGAAAGGGAATGAGTGAGCTAATAGAGGGAAAAAAAAAAAAAAAAAAAAAAAAAAAAAAACCACTTAGTTTGTCAAATGAGACAGGCCAATGTCACACTGCATAACTACCACGTAGAAGAAGACGGAAGCTTTATTAATGTAAAGTATGAATACTGTATACATACACAGCCCCTAGGAACGAGAAAAGGATTGAGCAATGGAGTGAATTATTCGTTCAGTTTGCATGTTAGTGTTTAATTGTGTTCGGACTATGTAAAAATTCTTGCGTGTAAATCGGAGGAGGGTTCATTACCTCAATACCTCCAAGACCATCCCATGATACACATCTCTATTTCGCGACACCCACATCTTCCCCTTCTTCTGCTTCCCCTTTATTCCTATCCACCCAGAGTGTACAGGAGAGGCGATTATTGGATCAAACATATTAAAGCTCTTCAATTGCACTACAAACAGTAAGACAGTAAGAGGATGTACATCTATCAAAGATCCATAGATCTCCTTCTGATTGCTAAGAAGACTTTAGCGTAGTGAATCGTGGATTTATTAAAGAACTTCTTAATTCCAATTGTCGTTGCCTTTTTTTTTTTTTTTTTTTTTTTTTATTGCTTCTTTTTCGCAGAAGCGGGTGATGAGGATCCACTGTTTCCTGTTGAAAATTTCGCAAGTGTAGCGGCAATATCAGGCATCTCAAAGTTCGGCATCTGGGCCGCATCCTGCATCCCTTGCATTTCCTGCATAGCTTCTGGGTCTATTTTTTTTTTTTTTTAAAAAAAAAAAAAAAAAAAAAAAATCATAAAACAGAATAATGTAAGGTTAAAGAGAAGTCTGTTAGAGAACAAATCCGAAATATTTCAAACTTTTGTTCTTGAAATAATTAAAGAAGATGAATCCGTACCCATATTAGCCATCAATTTTGGCATGAGGAAAAGCATCAATACACTGAAGCCCATCATAAGCATCATTGGGTTAGCGAACAGGTGTGACAACTTGAATCCTTCACGAGGCTAATATCAGTCAATAATTTTATAATAAAAAAGGAGAGGATATTTATCATTAGTCTCCCAACAGCTCTTAATCTGATATTCATATCAATAATAACTGCATAGGTAGTCGTTTTTTTTTTTTTTTTTTTTTTTTTTTTTTCTCTCTCTTCATCCTTACAATAAAGTATGACGCCGCAGCCCGTGGAGCAAGAGTTAGTGGAAACTGAAGACTATTATCATTGTTGGACCAATCGGCTCCCAAGCTGACCATGTATGCTCGGGATTCTTTTTCAGTGACATGCACCTTGATCTAACCGGGCAATTGATTCAAATTGGTTGTTAGTAAAAATAATAATAGTGATAATAGTAGTAATAATAATAATAATAATAGTAATAATAATAATAATAAAAAGTCAACATGGTCCCTTATCCCTTGGCTATCAACATACAGTTGGGTAAAGATATTGTGGACTCTCAACTTGAAGGAGGTAACTTCCTTCCGGTACGTTAGGGCTACCAACAATAATTAAAAAATAAAAATAAAAATAAAAATAAAAATAAAAATACAAACGCAAAGATTAGTTATACTTTTCCATTCCTATTCTATAAAAGAAATACCAAAAACTTTTTCTATCGAGGCATGTATTTTCAAACTCGATTGCTTACAAAGTGAATCTACCATCCTTCATGACCATTGCAGTATGCTCGCCTCCGCTGAGAATAACACGCGTCCTGGGGGAGAGATCTATCCGACGAAAGGAGATGATGACAAGGACAATATTGGATAGCAGTATCCATTTGGTCAGTTACACTACCAATGACAATGACAGTATCCTATGCGGAAAGCTATGGCTGATGATATATATATGTACCTCTTGGTTGGAAATGTTCCGTTGGCCCAACGACAATTCCTGAAAGTTGTGCTGCCCTGACAACAGAAGCCGCCAAACTGAGCATAAAGGAGAAGATGAGAGAAATATGAAAGGAAAGTAAAAGAATGAGAGAATGAATATCCTTGCAACTTTCTAGCCAAATGGTTTTCTGTTTCTTTTTTTTTTTTTTTTTTTTTTTTTTCCTTTTTCATTTGTTGTATTCCATCAGATGCTTCTCATCTACGTCCTGTTCATGTTGATCGACTGCATTCATTTGTTGGACAACTTTTCTTATCATCGTCATTATTGAGCTTGGCGTATGTACCTGACGAAAACTGCAGAGATGATAAAGGTACGGCTTGACAAGATACTTCTCATGTCGCGATATGTGGTTGCTTGTATGATTTTGGACTGGAATAAAACTGAACTTGATCAAGTTCTTTTACATGATGGACAACCTGTAGACGTGACTGCGTTCATTTCAGATCGCTTTTGTATGTTAATTTTTTTTTCTTTCTTTTAAGGCCATGAGAACCTGTTGAATATGAATCTTCCCATGCTTCCAATCCTTCCCATGATACCTGCAGTTCCGCAGTAAAAAAAACTCTTAAATAGACCATCATAACTCCAATATGTGTTGTATTTGCATCTAGTTGATAAATTGCTTTTTAATTAACGAAGATGCACAAGTCTAAGTCTAACTTTCTTTTGGCACCATCTTTTTCCATCTTTTTTTTTTTTTTTTTTCTTTTTATTAAGAGCTAGCGAACCGAGCAATTGAAGCAACGACGTTTAACTAAATGATGAAATAGCAATCTAGGTGTGGGAATGTGTAAATATCTCTGGTTAATCCCTGATAATCATCTTCCCTCTGGTACCCCCTGTGTATGTGTAACTTCGCATTGTCCTTTCACACTGGTCATTCCGTTGTGCTCACTTTTTTTCATTTAAAAAAAAAAAATACAGAACCTAATTTCCTTTTTGTCCCCCTTCTCCCATCCTTGCATTCATCCCATACACACAAATACACACACGCATACCCTCTCTTCATCAGTCGTTTCTCATTCTCTTGCCTGATATACACTCATTGTCTCCTGGTCAAAGTACTTGAGCACCTTCGCAACCACATCCGAACCATAAAACATTCATGGACCTAGAGCAACATGCACAAGTCATAAATAGAAACGATACACACAGCATAACAACCTCACCGAGAGTTGTGTCCAAACCACGTTCCTCCTCCTCTTCTTCTTCTACTTCTGGTTCTTCTGTCTCTTCTTTTTATCCCTCCCCCTCTTTTTCACCTTCCTCCATTCCCTACTCAAGGCATTCTCACCCCGCACATCCATCGTTTCTTACTCCGCCCTCCTCTAACGAGCATGATCATTCACAAGAATCTACCATTCATCCATCTAATTTAATTACTAATCGAGACGAGTCTTTCAGCATAAACTGCAAGCCTACTATCCCCGACTGCACTGACACCATAACGATCGCCGAAAGCAGCTACACCAACGACAACTCAACTATCACCAGTAATAATAGCACATTTATCGACAGCGGCAACACCCATTGTCAACAAAGCAATTGCTCCCATACACCATTTGATGATAATCACGCCCCCTCACACCTGCAGGAACACACACTGTCTATGACAAAATCAGGATCGGACACAGGGGCGAGAACAGGATCTGGGACAACTGGGCCAAGGGTAGTTCTAAATACAGCTTCAGTCTCAACGCCAACGCTTCTTACAGATGTTGACATATCTTCAGCTGGGGGTAGTAGAACTACACTCGAACCAGAATCAGGCCCCTATCCTTCCTTTCAATCCTTCTTCTCTGCCCCTTCCTCTCAAACGGAACGAGGTATCAGTTTTGAACAGATGTTGATGGCCAACTCGGCTGTCAATTCTCGTACAAACTCAGGAACGAGGGAACACTGGCGTCATGGCTTGAAAGGCGAATCTGATAGCAGAATACCAGAGTCATCTCGACCCCGTTCCCGTTCAACTCCAAAATTCTCGCGTGGATGGAGTGGATCTCCGATGAAACCAATTGGTAACGACATCTTGGAATCTATTGAACCTCACGATAATAACAACGGTAACGGCAACAGTAACAGTAATAGCACCAGCAAAGTTGTGGTGGACGCAAATTGTGATCCTATACCTTCTCCCAAACGTGTCGGTTCACCAGCCAGTGATCCTTCCTCAATCAAGACCATTCTATCAGTAGCAGGGGTGATACCAGGAACAAATCGAGAGGAGAATGAGGAGGAATGCCTTGATTATCAGCTGAAGGGTCGAAGTCGTCTCTCGCGCGGATATTCTGATTCCACCCACAATTGGACTACTGCACAGACTTCCCCCACCTTAGATCATGAGTATATTATTGGGCAGCGTTCAGCATTAAAACCAAGAGTGTCCACATCATTGGGTCCACCGGGCTCATCAGCAGCCAGTAGGAGCAACTCATCAGAGGTACTGCCTCTATCAGAGTTTCTGTCGCAGGGACCGATGGATAGTCCTTCTAGGGAGACCAATGCTTCTCCTACTGATAGCCTCAATCAAAAGATGGACAGTGCTCTCAACGCCTATCGCCTCTACAATCCACCCTCATCACCTCCGCCTCCACCTCTGCCAGTGATGCTACCTTCGACCTTTGAAACTGGAAAAGTTCCAATAACAACAGCTACGGGCGAGTTTTCAGGATATCAGCAATATCCGCCTTCACATAGGGATGCCAAATATAGTAGTGTTGGTCATTCAAGAATGTCATCTCAAGATCATCGCACAGGCATAGCTGGATCAAGCTTTAGCCGTGACACGCACCCCTCTGGCACAGACAGTGGAGTTATGGCGAATAGTCACCATGGACATGAGGAGGATGATAGTCTACAGCAAGGGAAGCCCATTCGGAACTATAAAATCTTTCCAGGACAAAATATATTCTTGTGCGGGGGACGTATCATGACCAGTCGAGATTTCCCAGCGTTTATCGTTGCTATTATGTTACTCCTGGTGCCCACAGGACTATTCCATGGTTTTGCGTGAGTGACTATTGTCATAATTGATCTCTTTTAATCTACTTTTGAAATCATTATCAACGCTTGGTTCAATCTAATAATAAGAGTCTTTTTTTTTTTTTTTTTTTTTTTTTTCCTCGATAGATCACCGTATCTATGGAATAGGCTAAGCCCTGCTGTGCCCATCATACAAGCTTATTTATTCATAATCACATTTTCATCCATGCTCAAGACATCGTGGACAGATCCTGGAGTACTTCCTCGAGGGATTGATGGAGATCCCCCGGTAGATACGCCCATGTCGTTTGACAACAGTGCCTCGTTTTATCCACCGAGAGGTCTACCACGTCTGAAGGAGGTACAGGTTGGCATGTATACTGTTCGACTCAAATACTGTGATACTTGTAAAATCTATCGTCCCCCTCGATGCAGCCATTGTCGTCAATGTGATAACTGTGTTGGTAAGTGGCTAGGGAAGGGAGAGCTAAAAAAAAAAAAAAAAAAAAAAAAAAAAAAGAAAAAGAATCACCCCTATTATCAAAAAAAAAAAAAAGATGCTGCGCTATTACCACACCACTCATTCTTATTTATTTCTATTTTTATTTCATGTTTTCGTTTTCCATAGAGGACGAAGATCATCATTGTATATGGCTCAATAACTGCATAGGTCGTAGAAACTATCGTTACTTCTTAATATTTGTCACCGCCGCTGCCATCTACGCTCTATACACCTCTGCAATGTGTTTAACACATTTGCTTTTATTATATAATGATCAAAAGAACAAGACGGGGAATTCGAGGAACGTATCGTTTCAGAACGATGCTCTTGCAAAGGCCCCAGCCTCGGCTCTGGTGATGATCTATGCTTTCATCATGGGATTAGCTGTTGGTGCACTAGCATCCTACCACTTTTGGTTGGCCACGAAGAACAGGACAACGCATGAACAGGTAATAAAATAACAATAATAATAATAATAAAAAAGTTAATTAGTTCACTTGTATAATCACTGCCAAGTAGCAATACTGACCTTAATCTTTATTTATTTATTTATTTATTTTTCTCCTACTTGGACAAAAAAAAAAACCAGCTTAGTGCATCGATGATGGGACCACATCTAGTGGAGAATCCTTACGATCGAGGCAGCATCTTTGCAAACTGTGTAGCTGTTTTCTGCAGACCACCTACCCGGAGGTATGATAATGTTGTTTTTTAAAAAAAAAAAAAAAAAAAAAAAAAAAAGAATCATCATCGTTAATATTTCATTGCTATTCTTTAATTTAAATAGCTATATCCGGAGGAGGGACTACACCATAGCATAACCATTAATTTGTTTAAAAAAAAAAAAAAAAAAAAAAAAAAAACTCAATTAGCCATATTACGCCACCATGAAAGCAGTCATAGAATTATGAACTCGAAAGTTTAGCTTTCTGTTCTATGAGCTCTTATGAGCTCTGCCACGTTTAAGACTATTCTCCACATTATTCATTATTACGAACATTTGTAAAAAAAAAAAAAAAAAAAACGAGAAAGAAGAAAAACCCTGTCTTCATCCCTTTTTGTTTCCCTCAGTCAGAATAAACAGGTGCGATAGAGGAAAGAAACAGTCCAGGACCCCCCTAAAAAAAATACAAAATAAAAAAAAAAAATTCAGATGAGCTATGTTCGGGTGAATGAGTCCAGCGACGGCGAAGACGATGAGATTTCATCCACACCTTCTACTCAGATCCGGAGGGCGGGGTCCGCAGCAGCAGCTTCACTGGCATCGTTGACAGGGTCGAATGCCCTGAATAACTACGGATATTCTCGAGTTGGTCAAAACACAACTGAGGATGCAAACCAGGAGAGACATGACTTGCCACAACAGAAGAACCATGAGGAAGAAGAAGAGGAAGAAGAAGAAGAGAGCAACCAGAAAAGGAATCAAGACAGGAGTGCTAATGATAATGACATTGAGATACATGTTCGCTTTGGAGAAGGTCAGGATTTGAGCTTACGTGTCCCACGTACAGACACAGTTGCTCAATTCAAAGAAAAGGTATGTCGTGGAATGGAACTGAAGTCGGCTCTCTATAAACGAAATACTCCAATCTTTTCACTTTGTCTATTAGGTTCAAATACCCTAGTGTTTGTCTACTGGATCAAGTAGATAACGGGTACTTTGCAATATACTATGGCCTAACTTGCATTTTTTTTTTTCTTTCTTTTTTCTTTCTTTTTTCTTTCTTTTAGGTTAAAAAAGCAAGGCCATCAATAGGAGATAAATATTTACGTCTGATCCATGCAGGAAAAATCCTATCCGATAACAAGACGTTGATTGATTCGCTGCCAAAGTCTCTATTTACGCAGATCGAAGTATCTAATCATCAGGATCTCCAATCAAGGATTTCTTCATCGGTAGAGGCTGTAGAGGCAGCTGCAAGTAATATCCTTGCAGGAATATCATCACGGACTAGTGGAGGTGAAAGTGTAGGAGGCAGCCATAATGACAATCACGGGAAATCGAATGCTATCAGGACACATTCCTCATTGGGATCCATTTTGCCAACACATCTTAGTCATTCATCCCATCCTGAAGCCAATGCTTTATCGAGAGGAGGAGGAGGAGGACCAAATTCAAAAGCAGACCCTACAACACATTCAAACTCAAGAACGGGAGATCACATCTCAATATCAATGCCCATAGAACCTTTACCAATAACACCATCATCACCATCAGCGCATACGAGCTTCAAAACAAGTAACAAAAAGAATACTAGTACGATACCCGTCCAGACCGGACCTATTTACTTTTTATGCTCCCTATCCGATTTCCCGCCTGCACAGAGGCCCAGTGAAGTTAAAAAAGGGAAGGCTGTTGCGCACGATAATAGCGATAGTGGTAATGGCGTCAGACGGACGGAATCGAGTCGGTCGAGGAGTCGGCGGCTACAGACAAATAACAATATTCCTGTTCCATCACAATCCACCAGTGCGGCAGCGGCTAGGGCGGGTGCATCTTCATCATTAATGTTGCCCGGTGCAAGTAGTAGTAGTAGTAGTAGTAGTGGTGGTAGTGGTAGTAGTAGTTCAGCGGCCAATAGAATCAGCAGCAATGGAATACGAGAAGTTCAGGAAGAGGATGATCATGACGAGGTTTCTCCTCCATCACCTGTTGCGACACCACAACCGATAGGGTTTGATCGTTTACGGGAGGCAGGGTTTAGTGAAGATGAGATTCGATCTATTCGGAGGCAATTCCATGCGAACCGTGGAACGGTCACGTCGAACGTAGGCGAGAATGGTATTGCGGTGGAGCTAGATGAAGATGAGGATGCTATAACAAGGGCTAGGAGAGTCGAAGAAGAATGGATTGATCAACATGGCTCGGAGACTCTTCCTGAAGGATGTAAGTTTTTTTTTTTTTTTTTTTTTGGTTTAACCCCTATTCCCTAATTTTTTATTTTTGGCGAAAATAAGTTTTTGTAGAGTTTTTCTTATTGATTTTTTATGTTGTATTGAATGAATGATTGATTCATTTTAGTGGAAGGAAGCTATGGCGAGATGGTATGGGGGCTAATGATAGGGTTCTTTATGGGCCTAATCGCATTGTTTTGGTTCAAAGAAGCGACGTTTTCGCGGAGACAACAAATGGGTAAGTTTAAAAGATGATGATCGTGATGTTGTTGGGTGTAGATGTGTGTAAAGACCAGTGTTCACTGACATTTAGTTTTTGGTGCTTGTACCACAATACTCCAAAAATATGGGTATGTGGTATTAGGTATTGTAGCAGGACTCATGATCAATGTTGGCTTTGGGGTATTGCATCTTTATTATTGAGGTTGACAATGACATTGGATATGGAATGATGGAATGATGGAATGATGGGTAGAAAAACCCCTTCGCCTAAAAAAAAAGTATTAATCCATGTATAACTTTCAGGAGAAGAAGATACAAAATATACAACTGTAGACTATAAACAACCAAAAGGATTTTTTTTTTTTTTTTTTTTTTTTTTTTTGGATGCATCGCCCAAATTATTTTATTTTGGTATGCATGCGGACTGTGGCTTTGGGTGGTTATCCCTTACATGTAATATGAACGTATTGCATGATAGATACTTAATAACCTAATCTGTCTAATCTGCCTAATCTGTGGATCTTTTTTTGGCCGTTTTTAATTCTTTTTCCTTCTCTCTCTCTCTCTCTCTCCACCTCCACCTCTTTTCTTTTTTTTACTATTTAATTGTTCATTGTTAAGTTGTCTTTCTTTGCTTCTTTCTTTTTCCATCCCAACTTCTTTGCCTATTTTATCGCCATTGCTTAATCTTTTTTTTTTTATTTTTTTTTTAACTTTTTACCACACGCCACCAATCACATACGATCGATCGATCACCTTACCACCTCTTTGGCTTACACCTCTTTTTTACTTGAACCCACCCTCCCGCTCTCTCTCTCTCCCTCTCCTTTTCCTTTTTTTTTAAGAAAAAAAAAAAAAAAAAGCTCTCCCTTTCTCTTCGCTCCTCTCCTCTCTTTTTCCCTTTCAATAACCTTTTCTGAACGAGTTTCTTTTCTTTGAAAGACTACCCATTGTATATTTCCTCACTAATTACCAAGCACAGCTTTTCTTTTTAAAAAAGAAAAGAAAAAAAAAAAACTTCCCATTCACAATGTCAACCCCATCACGCCGTCGTCTGATGAAGGACTTTAAGCGCTTGCAGAGTGACCCTCCAGGTGGCATCTCTGGTGCACCATGCTCCGACAATATCATGTTGTGGAACGCAGTCATCTTTGGACCAGGTAAACTCTATATTTCAATGGAACAATTTTAAAAACTGATTTCAAATGTAGACATTAATGAATGAAAAAAAAAAAAAAAAAAAAAAAAAAAAAAAAGTGAATGGACATGTAAAAGAGGAAACATGGAAAGTGAACAAATTGCTCTTTATGGCATAATAATAATAATAATAATAATAAAAAAAAGGTCTCAAACATTGGAGTTGAAGAAGCCCATATTTTTTTTTTTTTTTTTTTTTTTTTGCCCAGCCCAAAAGGGATCAAAGGTCGGGGATATGAACATTGGATTCTATCATCATCGCCTTATCCTTTCCTTCTTTGAGCCTTTACATTTACAAACACACATACACATGGAAGAGAAAAAAAAAGAAAAGAAAAGAAAAGAAAAAAAAAGAAAAAAAAAAAAGGCCTAGCCTGGAATCTTCGTTGAGAGAGAGATTGAAAAAACGTGCTCTGGTTAATAACATTCATAAAGGGGGCTTTGACTACTCCACAGCGGAAAGAAAGAGAGGGGAGATAGATGCTCTATTGGTTTGTTTTGCCAATGCATAATAACCACCACGGATGCAATAAATGGGTTATTGGCGCCTTTTTTTAATTTATTTAGCCGGTGTCCTTCATATTTGAATTTGGCTCTATATCGTTCTAGGTTCGTTTTTTTTTTTTTTTTTTTTTTTTGCTTTGACTGATCACTTTTTTTTTTTTTACCTTTATACAAAACAACATAGGTGAAACACCCTTTGAGGATGGAACATTCAAATTGTTACTCCAGTTTGATGAGACGTATCCGAACAAGCCCCCGACGGTCAAGTTTGTGTCAAAGATGTTTCATCCGAACGTGTATGCGAATGGGGAGCTGTGTCTGGATATCCTACAGAACCGATGGTCACCCACCTACGATGTGGCTGCGATCTTGACCTCAATCCAATCACTTTTACATGATCCCAACCCCAATTCACCTGCAAATGCAGAGGCTGCAAATCTGTATCGCGAGAACCGAAAGGAATACACGCGTCGTGTCAGAGAGATTGTAGAAACTTCATGGGAGTCGTAGAAATTATATAATAATACAGTTGCACAATAATAGTAATAAAAAAAAATCAATTGCTGTTGATGTTGATGCTGATGTTGATTTTGATGTTAATGTCGATTTTATTTTATTTTATTCTATTTTATTTTATTTTATTTTATTTTTTATTTGAAAGGGAACAGGACAGAGAGAAATGATTATTAAAGCAAACCAGTGCTTTTTTCTAAGCATTTTCCTTACCACAATTCCACAAAAGCTTCTATATCAATCTTCAATCTCAAGTAAATACTCTAATTCAAAAGCAGATGCACAGCTACTGAAGGCACACCGTTGTTCAGGACATGGATGTAGTGTGGACCTGGAGGCATCAAGTTGGCATTAGGAGGCATGGCTACGGAGTAAGTGATCTTGGTACCATCCTCACTCGACTTTGTTGCCACCAACTTGATCATTCTCTGTGACATGTGAGTGCTATGGGTCACAAAGCCACGTCGGCCCAATATAAAGGTGATCTCGGGCTCGTACTTGTCCGTGGCCTTGATGTCGATGGTAATATCGAGCTTTTGATCATAGGTCACCATCTCTGGGATCTGGCTCACAATCTCGGGTCTGTCCAGATCAGTGGTCAGATAAGGAGGAGTGAAGGATTCAACACGATATTCAGTAGGGAAGGGGACGTTCTCATATCGGACCTCCGAGTTCTGGTTGGATCCGGCCACAAAGACAGTACCGTCGGGCAAAAGTGTAGCAACGGAGTGATACATACGTGCAATATTGCTAGGCACCCATTCTGTGAAACGCTGACCGAGAGGAGCCTCAGGATCGTAGACAACGGGAGTGTAGATTGGGTTTGAGGCACGAAGGAAACCAGCGTAGCCCTGTTGAGCACCGTTGAGGAGCATGATCTTTCCATCTGCCAGGATGACTGCATCGGACATGAGACGGGGGGTGGGCATCTGATCCATCTCCCATTGAGGGTCATCCGCATGGAGATTGATACGACCACAAGATTGCAGAGCGTTAGCACGTGTGGACATGGCCTCGGATCCACCGCAGACCAGGATCTCGTGTTGATAGTTCTTTGCGGGATCCAGGGGCAAGAGGACATGGGATCCTGTGAGGGGATAGGAACGGGGACCACCAGGAATATCGGGCAACCGTTTGACCTCTTGTTGGGTTTGGACATTGTAGATGACTGATTTCTGATTGGCAAAGATGTAAAGATTACCATCGGGCAAGGTGTAGACATTAGGGTACAAGTTGTTGGGCATGGCATCGATCATGAACTGCATCAGAACAGGTTTGTAATCCAATGGTTTGGGGTAGAGTTCCCAGGTCGGGTTATTGGTCGCCTGTCGGTTGATCGCCAGGGATTCGTTGCTTCCTCCGAGGACAAAGAGATCTCCAGAGGGCAAAGTGGTGATGGAGACATACCAACGGTTACCGGTCATTTGCCATGCAGGATCTGCAGGGTTCTCAATAAAGGTGCAAGAACCATCATCGCACGGTTGCCACATTCGAAGAGATTGGAAGCCTGCCGAAGTCTCGAACGTACGGGAATTCTAACAGCCAAAAAAAAAAAAAAGTCAAGTCTAAATTAATTGGATACAAGAAATAGTATAATAAATAAATAAATAAAAATAAACAACTTACGCGAGATTCAGCACCACCAGCACTGATCAAGGTACCATTGGGTAAAAAGCCTCCACCGGAGCAGAAGGTATTTGTGGCTACGTCGACAACTCTGTAGTCATTCTTGATGAGATCATATTCGACTACATGAGCGGCTTTACCGCTGGGGAGTTTTGCAGGGTTGTTCTCGGCCTTGTCAATGATGAGCATCTTTGTGGGTGTGACAAGGGCGATGTGTTGAGCCGCTACTCCAGAACTGTTACTCACGATCTTGAAAGAGCCCTTGGGTAGGGTAGGGACGGGTTTTGGTTTTGGTTGAGTGCCATTGTCGTTGGAGTTATTATCGTTGTTGTTGTTGTTGGCTGAAGGAGCTCCATAGTTGTAACGAACACATGCACCGTTGAAACTGGCTTCTGCATCACAGCCAGCTCCGCAGGCTAAGGCAGAGTTTCCACAGTGACCATGCTATTTTTGTATTTGAATTAAAAAAGTTTTTTTTTTTTTTTTTTTTTTTTTTTGACTGGTGAGTTGGATATTGCTACTGACTATTTCAGGAACCATTAAAAAAAAAAAAAAAAAAAAAAAAACTTTTGAAGAGGACAATAGAATAGGATTGGAGAAGAGAGACAGAGAAAGAGAAGGAAAAGAAAAGAAAAGAAAGGATGAAGGGAAGGATTCAAAAAAGAAAAGTTGATTGGAGTAAAGGAATGAGTAGTGCTTACAAGACTGCAACAGGGAGTTTCCATTGGACAGGCAAGACCGTTGTTGTATCTGCAACCAGCAGCATCAGCGGTCCAGGTCAGGGACAGGACCGAGGCCGCGACCAAGAGAGAGATGGTGCGGAATAAGACCATGATGAACACTCTGTGAGAAATAGAGGATTAAATAATAGAGTGAATGCGATTAGGCGGTTGGAGAAGTGGCTGTGTGGGTTGCGTCGATGTAGTTTGTCGTGAGGAAAGGAATGGAATGGAATGAATATATGCCGTGAGAGAAGAAATAAAGTAGATTGATTAGATGAATGGGATGGAATGCAAATAAATGAAAATGAATGATGATTGAATCAGTCTATGGTGTCGAGTGGATGGAAACACAGAGGAGTGAAGGAAAGAAAAGAAAAGAAAAGAAAAGAAAAGGAAAGGAAAGGAAAGGAAAAGGAAAAGGAAAAGGAAAAGGTAATGGGAAAAAAGGATGTTAAGCAAAGTGAAGATTAGATATTTATATATCTTATGCTATACATGTTTAGTTATAAAAATATTCATCAATGTGGACCAACAAGAGACCAGCAAATGGACTAAAATGATGGAGGGATGACTATGGCGTTCTTCTTCTTTAGCTTTGAGGCGCTGCTGGTCCCACATGTTTAAACTCGGCTGAGCAACATTAAAAAGCAGACGGGACTATTTTTAACTCCTCCATTCAAACATGTCTTTATATACTTTTACTTGTTGTTATTCTTACATGTATGTATATATATATATACATGGACATGTTGTAGGGAAAAAGATCTTCGAATTTGTTCCTTTTCTTTTCCTCTGTTCTTCTAGACATGTCCAAAAAAGAAACGCCCAAAAGACTCTCTTTCTTACTCATCATCAAAGGGTCGGTTCTTTGTGTCAAAGGATTATTTTTACTTGTAAAACAAGGAAGATCCTTTGCCCGATCCTAGATATAGAAATGAACTGATATGCTGATTATACCGATTGACTGATTGTACTGATATGATGTGGCACGGGCACGGGCACGGGCACGGGCATTATCCTCGATCCCCGTCATCATGACTATTTTTTTTTTTTTTTTTTTGAACCAGATTTCGTGTAGCATCAGCATCATTACTCTATACACGCCCATTGCCTGTTCTTCAAAGGTTTCTCATGCCCCCTATTTTGTCTCCTGAACATGTTATTCTATCTTGTTCCTTGTTTATATTCTATATTCCAACTTGCAACCAGCCCATCAACATCAGCTGGACACATGTCGTTGGCGACTGTTCAGACTCCATATGATACTGTATAAACACCTGAACACTGCCACATGTCATTGACTACTCTACGTTCCCTTAAACAATATTCTTAGGATACATCTGAACTTTTGCAAGGGATGTATTGATGCTTCGACAAACATGTAGCAATTAATGGCTATATCACAGCCCTTGGATTGTGGAAGCGCTGAAATTATGCGGAAAACGGGAACCATTTGTGTTTTTACTAGCAACAAGCGTGCTTTCAAAAAGTTTGCTCCAAAGAACAGATCCTATATCCTTCATTGCTCAAAAGTAACAATCTTGTCTTTTCTGCACCCTAAAAGCGCCCCATAGTCCCATTGAGGCGTTCAGAGGCATTATTTGCCTCATGGCTTGAGGATTAGCAGACTTTCAGTCAAGTTTTATTGGTTTGAACATCCTGTCCATTCGAAGTTGTCTCTCTGGATGGCAGCACCTATTCAGGGCTAATCAATTCCGCTAGATACGATTAAATCAAGGGGGATTTGGAAAACCAACAGGCATCGAACAATCGCCTTAGCAAGTGAGTGAGGACCTTCTCTGTGGCGCGCACGGACCATGGGGGCGACTTTTCAAATTCTTTTATAGAGATGAAATCCAAAGTCGCCCCAGTTAATATTTTAGCGTGTTATTAAATTTCTATGACAAGCCTTTTTATAGGATTAAGAACTATATATATTATGTATTACTGTATACTGTGACGAAAATTCTAAGTTGGGATATTTTTAAAAAGTTTCTCTTTGAGCTCGTCGAAGCTGACATGAAGAAGATCTTTGTAATCCTTGATTAATCCAGTGTGGTTTGCTGCACCAGGGGAACCACGCATGTAAACTATTTTAAATCCAGTTACTGGCTCTCCATCCTTTTTGACAACAAAATGCCCATCGTCAATTATGGCGGAATGATTACCTCCAAATACTTCGTCCAAATAGCTTTCAATCTGATTTCTGCCGTCGGGACCTCTCTTATCAAAAGCGTTCTGGATTTGCTTAATTTGTTTCTTCTCGTGTTCTTGGAAATTACTTATGGACACCTGGATAAACATTGTGTCGAGTATGAAATCAAAGCGAGGATAAGTCGAATGACAATGGCTCAGTACATGTCCATAGCCACGTCCAAGAGAAGTCATGCCTTGATGGATTGTCCCATGATCCTTAAAGTCCACTATAATCTCCGTTGGATTCACGCCGATAAGGTTTGTTGCTTTGAGAACGATTGGCTTGGTTAAAGTCAAAAGCCGGACTAGCAGTGCCAACTCGAAATCATCTCCACTCATCTCTCCAAGAATAACTCCCCTCAGGATATGCTCATGATGAGGCATATTTGTAAACGCCTGAAAGAGTGCTTTCTGCGCTGGGAGGCACAAGACATAGTTTATGGCTCCGCGGTTCTTGTTGAGACGATAAATAAGCCCTAGGTCACGGAAATCCCATTCAAAATCACTACTCTGCGAGTTGTTGCCAAGGAAGACTGTTGCAAGGCTTTTAGCGAACTTCTTCTTCGATTCATCGCTGCAAGATCTGTAGTACGTCCAAACTACAGTGTGAAACTCGCCTGTTCTCTCAGTTACATACGAATCAATGCTATTTCTTGTGAGTGGTCTTTCCTCAATTGACCGGATGAGGAACATAAACTCTCGTGGCACACGGTTTGTAATCCTCATTATATCCTGGACAATATCGGGTTGGTTCAGGTGGACCTCCAACCATTTTGAAAACACTGTCTCGGATAGTGGGCCAACAAAGTACAATAAGGTATTTCGAAGACTGCCTGGCATAATCTCCAATTCATATTTGGCATGGGCTGTTCCTGTAAATATCGCTCTAGATCCTTTGGATTCAGCTTCCCATCGAGTGAGATCCTTTAGATGGTTCAAGAACAGGTATTTATCTGGCACGTACGGCTCTTTTTGGAATAACTTTCCATGTTCGTCGATAATGAATAGTGTTTTGCGCTCCTTCTGTTTGAATAGGTCGAATAATGCGCGACCAGCCGCAATTGAGCAATCTATAACTTCAGAAGCGTCGAGGAGACTTTCCAGATCAGATGCCGTCAAGATATCCCTGTTGAGAGCGAAGAAGATCCTTAACAGTGCCTTTGCCGATTTTATTTCCTAGAGCTTGACGAGTAATTGGTTGGAATATCGGTTCAATTTTACTATAACAGTTCTTCAAAGTCTCCAAGAATTGTTCTTTGCGATCCTCCTCATAATCCTTTAGTCGTTGCTTAATCCCATTAGCCGCGAGCTCAATGCCTTCAATGTCGTCGCCAAAAAAAAATATTGAATTCCCGTGGCACACATCCGGTGGCTTTTTGAATCTCGCCTCGTAGCTCATTCAATTGTTGGCGGGCTGTTGGGTGGACCTTATTTATGATCACATCCAGTAGCTTATTGAAAATATCAGGCGACAGTGGACCAACATACTCGACATAGTGTGGTGCGTCTCTGAGAATGAGCTTTGCAAATCTTACCGTACTGCTAAACACTACTCTCGCATTATTTGAATTGTTCCAAGAGTTGAAAGTCTTTAGAGGCCATAAAACTGGGAACCTGTCGGGCGCAGACTTACTATTTTTCTGGAAATAATGCACCATGCTCATCCACGACAAATAATGCCTTCTGACTTCTTGACTGGAGTAGGTCACCCAAGATACTGCTGGCGCTACTCACAAAAAGATTTTCCGATGTTTCAATTTCGACCATTTCCTCGAGCTCTGAGGCTGTCAAAGTATCTTTGTTGTTGGATAAGAAGAGTTGACAGATCAGTCGTGATGCGTCAGTATTAGTGTCACAATTGTTAAGTTGATTAGCATCCGCAATATAAAGCACTGGCCAACCATGTGCATATGCCTTGGCCGCAAGGAACCATGAAATGTATGATTTGCCGACGCCCATTGGACCGTAAACATTTCTTGACAGACGACTCACTGTTCTCGAGTTCATTCCATAGCTTCATCATCTATTCAGACATAAAAAAACTCGCGACCTTGATAGCCTCTCGCAAAGAATATTGGGTTCTGACCAAGATCCATTGAAGTAATTCGATTCCCAGCCTGCACCATCAAAAGCGATTGGAACTCGGCGCGAGGTTCTGGTGCACACTTGTTATTTTCGCTCAAATTCAGTATATGTTGGGGTAAAACTACGAGTTCGCCATCGACTGCAATATATCGCTTCAAGGAACGACAGCGCTTCGTAAGGTGCTCTTTGAGCATATAAGAATAGCGAGACTGACGTGAGTATGGAATAAATAAATTTTCTCAAGAATCATCAAAACTATGAATGGAATAAACTCACTTTCTAAATCTTCGTCTTCTGTGTCTTCTAGGCTCCTTTGGGACTTCTTGGGGCTATTTAAAATCCACGCAATAAACTAACAAGAGGATAGTTAGATAGGAGGCTTTGATAAAAGTACTTGTATGCGATAGAGCAGTGGGGAGCCGAAATAAGCTCAAGCAAAAAGCCTCGCGAGAGGACAGTGGAGAGTCAGAGTATACGCACGCACCATGGAGGCGACTTTACAAATTCTTTTTACAGATCAAACTGTGCATTTAACAATTAAGCACCATTTACCACTATGCCTACTACCGCCCTCTGAATAATTCTCTACAAATAGCAAGACTGGATATTTTTGGCTATTCTAGAATGATTTGGGCGATCTAAAAGTCCCATAAATATAAACAGATCTAAAGTCGTCAAGCCGCATCTGCGTATTTATCTCAATCTGGTCTCTCATCTCATCTACAACCCGACGCGGCACCCTTTGATAGGATGACGCTTAAAGTTAGAAGATGAATGGAGTAGAAGCTTCCTTTATTGATAACACTATCCAACACTATCAAACAATGTTTGCAAAGAATAGGCTTTTGAGGTCGTTGAAGCTTACATGTTCTACATCTGGCAACTCTGTAACGAGCTGGCGGTGATTCCCTAGGTTAATATCTCTACCACAAATGTAGACGATTCGGAATCCAGGAAACAACTTCATCAATACCTGTTGTCGGGTCTTTTTTTGGTGACAATAAATCCATCCTTTCCAAAATCAGCTCTATGCTTTCCACCATACATTTCATCCAAGTAACACTCAATCTGATTCCTATCATTATACACCACTTTGGGTGTCTTGTACGGTCGCTTAAATGCTTTCCTTAAATCACTTGAATCTCTGTTATGCACTCCAAACTCGCTGACAGACACCTGGATGAATATTGGTCCAACCATAAAGTCAAATCGAGGATATCCTGGATAGCCACGGGCCAAGAATTTATCTTTTCCCGGGCCAAGAGAATGTCGTTGCCTGCTTATAACTCGGTAGTCATCGAAGTCCAACACGATCGAGCCCTTAGGATCACCAACGAGGTTCGTTGTAGGGAGCACTATTGGCCTAATACTAGTGCAAATAAATGCATGAAAAATTGCTTGCTCAAATTCATTTCCACTGAACCTATTAGCCTTGAGCCGATTCTTTAGATCTTCTGGCATTCCCATTGTCTTGAACTGATCCAAAAGTGCTCTGAAGGCTGTATTGCATAAAGGGCGGAATAAAATTACTCCATCTCTCCTTAGACGGAACAAAAGACCCAGATCTATGAAATCCCACTTGAACTCTCCTTCGACAGAACCATGTAAGAACGCCGAGGCAAGGCCATTATAAAAATTTGTACGGGTCGTCTCGGATTTTTCGATGCTTTTGTAGTAGTTCTGGATGTTGTGAGAAAAATCCAACCTTCGGCAGTCTTCAAACTTCTCGAATGCCTCCTTAATGGGTAACTCTGGATTCTCTTCAATATAGGTTGACAAGTTCATCAGCTCTCGTGGTACAAGGTTCGTGATACTCCGTATATCCTCGTAGTCCGTGGATTGGAGATTGGGAGTATGCTTCAACAGATTCTTGAAAGCGTCATCCAACAAAGGTCCCACGAATACCACTGTTTTAAAGTCCTCCTTAAAGCTCGATTCCATGATCTCCAATTCGAATTTTGCATGCGCTGTGCCAGTGAGAATCAAACGAGATCCAGCCAAGTCTTCAGTCCAACTGGAAAGGTCCATCAGAGGTTTTAAAGATTTAAATTTTTCTGGTACTGGTTTGTCGAATCTGAAGAGTTTCCCATGTTCGTCAATAATAGTTAGAGTCTTCCGTTCCTTCTGCATGAGCATGTTAAAAACGCGTATGATAGCAGTATTCCATATGCCACCTTGAACACCATAGCCGGATACAAGCGTCTCCAGTTCGGCAGCAGTTAAAACATCCTTGTTCATCACAAGGAAACGCTCGATCACTTCCATATATGAGTCCGCTTTCTCACTAGTATCCAAAGTACCCGCATCTGATATGTAGAGGGTAAGCCATCCTTCAGCATATGCTCTTGCTGTCAAAAAATAGGAGAGAAAGCTCTTGCCAATACCCATTGGACCAGACAAGACTCGTCTGTATACGCACCTTTGTTCTTCTTCCATCTCGTTCCAAAGCTCCAGCATTTGGTGCGTGACGAGAATTTCAGAGACTCTATAACCCTTTGGGACTTGACCCAGGGATGGTATATCGACCCAACTACCAGCCTTCAGATCGTCTTTGAGATGTTCAAACTCATTACGTGGTTTTGGAAGGTATCTAGAATCCTCTAGCATTGCGATCCAAGAGGGTGGTAACGTGACCATTTTGCCATCAGAAGCCCTGTATTCTCTCCACCCTTCCTCAATGCGATCTTCTTTGAAGGTGAAATATACTGTGGATCTAATTATGATATCGTACACATACACAGTTGGTTAGTACCATAACATAAGCAGTCATCAAGTCAATCTATTAAACAGCAAAAAACAAATTATTACCTTCGTCCATTTTTCTCTTGAGAATCTGTTCCGATGCTCTAGAAAGATAAGAGAGCGCGCAATGGCAGAAATGTTAGCATTTTGATCAGATCAAAGAATATATTGCTGTCAATGAGATATGAACGCCAGCTAATGGAGAGTCAGAGCATGTGTGCGAAACGCGAAACAGATTCAATCAGAAAAACTAACAAATGCATCAATGTAAAAGGTCAAATAAAAATAAAAATAAAAATGAAAACTGTGTTCTCAGACAACAGTGAGAGTCTGAGATGTGCACGGAGCATGGAGGGGCGACTTTTCAAATTCTTTTATAGAGATGAAATCCAAAGTCGCCCCAGTTAAATAGTGTTGCCGAGATTCATCTCAACAACATAAAAAAGGGATAGATACACGTGACCGTGATGAGATAGCTTCATCAATTGAACAATTGAAATATCATCAGTCCATCAAGAGCTAATACATACCTCGCTGCGGTGGCTTGACAAAAACATGGATCGTTTTCCTTGGAAGTTCAGAATTAAATATCTCCCAAAGCTCCATTGACGCGACTGAAGAGCCTCTTTTGACTCGATTTCTGACTCAACGACGATCTTGCCTTTGTCAGGGATGGAAACTTTATAGAGGGTGAGGTCCTTGGGCTTAACGCTTGGATCCACAGTAATATTGGGATAGATTGCTTGCTTGAGTTCATCGACAGAACTATTGGAAAGAATCTTTACAGAAAAACATGAAGCTTCTCCATCAACAATACAATAAATCTGTAGGCTGGTTGGTTCGAGGATTTCAGGGTCATTGGTGCTTGAAGACTCTTCCTTCGCTTCCCCTTTTCTTTCTTCTTTCCTTTCATACGGTTTAGTTCGAGGTGATAGGCATCGTGGTGATGTTCTGTCGCTTCCCATTGTGATTTCAAAAACAAGGCGTAAATGGACGGAGGACAGAAAATAGGGAAAGGTTGATAAAAATGCTAAAGGATGATAATTCAGTAGCAGGATGGTTCAAAATTGTCTAGAGATGAAGTTGAGGGAGGAAAAGAAAAAAAGAAAAAAAGAAAAAAAAAAAGGAAAGGAAAGGAAAGGAAAGGCAATGAATGAAGGCTTGGAATAAATAAAAGAGCAAAATTGATGGGAGCAAAACTGGGGGAAATAAGAAAAAAGTGAAAAGAGGATAAAGGAAGAAAAGGAAGAGGAGAGTGCAAAAATGAAGTGAAGCAAGTTAAAGAAAGGAGCGACAATTGATAAATCTGTTCCTTTATTTCAAGGTTGGGCTATGCTGTGTGTGTGTGAGAAATTTTTTTTTTCTTGTTGCACAAGACGCCATGCGATTAAAGATTGAATTGGCCCCCAAGTGTGACGTAACATGTATCATTTAAATACACAAACACTATTCATTCTCTTTAACTCTCTTGTTTTAACCACACAATCGAAAGTATGCACACATTCACCCTACATTCATCCCACTATGTACAAGTCAAATACTCCCTCATTCCAAGAACAAGAAGCTGTTACTGATATTGTAAGTGTTCAAACGCGAATAATAATTTTTTTGTATCAGTGCTTTCTTGGTGATATCTAAGCAAAATTATGCTTTAGAGAAAACCCTTGACGCGTCAAACTTTAGGAAGGATGGGGAGAATGACAGCAAAGAAAGAAAAGATGGCAATGAAGAAAAAGAGGAGGATGATCAAGTAGATATCCCAGCAATTATATT